>NW_009230345.1:16106-24905 GCF_000690835.1 Fulmarus glacialis
TCCCCAGCCTCTCTTCCCCATGCCTGTAGCGTTGCATGGGGTTGTTGTGGCCCAAGTGCAGTACCTGGCACTTGGCCGTGTTGAACCTCATACAGTTGTCCTCGACCCATTGATGCAGCCTGTCCAGGTCCTTCTGCAGAGCCTTCCTACCTTTGAGCAGATCAACACTGCCACCCAACTTGGTGTCATCTGCAAACTTACTGAGGGTGCACTTGATCCTCTTATCTGGATCCTTGATAAAGATATTGAACAGGACCGGCCCCAAAACTGAGCCCTGGGGAACACCGCTCGTGACTGGCCACCAACTGGATTTAACTCCATTCACCACAACTCTCTGGGCTCGGCCGTCCAGCCAGTTTTTTACCCAGCAAAGAGTACACTTGTTTAAGCTGTGAGCCGCCAGCTTCTCTAGGAGACTGCCGTGGGAGACAGTGTCAAAGGCTTTATTGAAGTCCAGGTAGACCATATCCACAGCCTTTCCCTCATCCATGAGGCGGGTCACCTGGTCCTAGAAGGAGATCAGGTTGGTCAAGCAGGACCTGCCTTCCATGAACCCGTGCTGGCTGGGCCTGATCCCCTGGTTGACCCGGACATGCCTTGCGAGCGTCCTCAAGATGAACCACTCCACAATCTTCCTTGGCATCGAGGTCAGGCTGACTGGCTGGAGTTCCCCAGATCCTCCTTCCGGCCCTTCCTGTAGATGGGCATCACATTGGCAAGCCTCCAGTCGTCTGGGACCTCCCCAGTTAACCAGAACTGTTGATAATGATGGAGAGTGGCTTGGCAAGCTCCCCCGCCAGCTCCCTCAGTACCCTCGGGTGGATCCCATCCGGCCCCATAGACTTGTGAGTGTCCAAGTGGCATAGCAGGTCGCTAACTGCTTCCTCTTGGATTATGGGGGGTTTATGCTGCTCGCCGTCCCTGTCTTCCTGCTCAGTGGGCTGAATACCCTGGGGATAACTGCTCTGACTACTAAAGACTGAGGCAAAGAAGGCATTAAGTACCTCAGCCTTTTCCTCATGCTCAGTGGCAATGTTCCCCCCTCCGCATCCAATAAAGGATGGAGACTCTCCTTGGCTCTCCTTTTGTCATTAATATATTTGTAGAAACATTTTTTGTTGTCTCTTATGACAGTGGCCAGATTGCATTCTAGCTGGACTTTTGCCTTTCTAATTTTCTCTTTGTAAATGATCTGTAGAGGATGCTCACAGAGCACTCTATGACTTCTTATCTATTGCTTATCCTAAAAAAATAATAGCTGTTTTGTTATAGTTTGATTTTCCTTATAATATCAAGGTAAAAAGAAAGCTGTGGGCTGTGATTTTTTTTCAGCTAGAGTAAGATGTCTATTTCCTCCACTCACCCGTTTACAAAAATGGCAACTTCTATCATTTCCATAGACTCCAGTCATTATTGATCTCAGTTAGAATATGAAAAAACCCCAAACAAACAAGCTCACAATTTTAAATCTTTCTCAGAAGCTGGAAGACTATTGATTTTCCTGACACTTCTTTTATTCTCAGGGATAGCTTCCTAGACAAAATAGTCTGTCAATTGGTTTTCATATTAATTATTGAAGAATCACAAAGATCTAGATAGAGCATATAAAAACTGATTTCAGTCTCCCAAGTAGTGTTTAAGACACCTAAAATACGTGCTTCGAGTCTGTTACGTATCTTTATGTTTAATTCTTACAGCGTGTCTTTTGTGATGATTTCTAACATTACAGTGTTTCTTATTTTACAGTTTTGATCTGTCCTGACCTGCACATTAAAAAAAAGTCCTCTCAGTAACCTGTTGAAATTGTCCTAACCATCTCAGTCCATAAGAGGTTTTCAAAGTAAATTGTTCAGTGACTTGCCAGCCCTAATTGTATTTTCTCTTCAGAGAGAGAAAAGGAAACAAGAAAAAATGTTAATGCAGCAGTCAATATATCTGAGCTCCTTCTTCCTCCTGTATATTTTTGATGCAAATCGGTTGCTGTGATCTGTAAATGCCTGATTGTTTTTATTCTGGTTTTAGCTTAGAAGGAAAATTGGAAAAGGTGTTTTTTAGTGTTAAGTAGTGTATATTATCCAAAGCTACTTTCCAAGAGGCATTAGTATGACTGTCAAATGCATATTTTTCTAAAACTATTGAGAATAATGAGGTAGGATTATTACTCATACTGTGTATGCCTGCACTGAAGGCACTTTATTAACTACCAACATGGATAACATTATGAGTTAGTCAGTTTTCAGACAAATGTTTGCAAACATTATTCTCTAAATTTCAGATGAAAGGACATCATTTCGTATTTAACTAGTCAGGGTCAATACAAGGTGGGTTTGGCTGCCAGGACAAAAGTATGTTTTAACATGATTTAAATAAAATCTGCAGTATAAAAACAAAAGTGCTGTCTCAAAGTGCTGTAAGACAACACTCCTTGAACAGTTGGGGTTTTTTTGATAATATCATAAGACCAGCTTTTCCTGTAGAGAAGCTGTGAGAGAAGTCAATTTTCTCATCAGTTATAGTGCATTAAAGTGCTTTGGCGAGCCAATTCTAAGCTGAACCACGCATTAGTATGATTCAGTATCATTGTCAATTTCATTTCACAAAAAAAATCTGAAAGCCAGAGAGATGTCAAAAACAAAGAGGCAAGTCGAAGTTACAAAGCGAAGTAATTTGGTCTGTTACTTGATGAGGTCGGTCACCTCACAAATAGGGACATAGACAAAGTAGAGACATTTAATGCCTTCTTCACACCTGCCTTTAACACTGATGACGGGCCCTGGGACCCCCAGAGTCCTGTGTTGAAAGACTGTGACTAGGGGATTGATAAACTTCCAGCTGACTCTGAACTTGTTTGAGACTTGCTGCTCCAGCTGGATGCACATAAGTCTATGGG
Source organism: Fulmarus glacialis (assembly GCF_000690835.1). Taxonomy (NCBI): domain Eukaryota; kingdom Metazoa; phylum Chordata; class Aves; order Procellariiformes; family Procellariidae; genus Fulmarus; species Fulmarus glacialis. The sequence goes on from NW_009230345.1 coordinate 18,997, forward strand.
GTCCAATGAGATTCATCCCAGGGTACTGAAAGAGATGGCCGATGTCATCGCAGGACCTATCTCCATTATTTTTCAACGATCTTGGGAGTCTGGCGAGGTCCCAGTCTACTGGAAGCTGGCAAATGTAGTCCCAATTTTCAAGAAGGATAAGAAGGAAGACCCTGGTAATTACAGGCCTGTCAGTTTCACTTCAGTGCCTGGTATAATTATGGAGAAAGTTATTTTGGGAGTTACTGAAAAACACTTGAGAGACAGTGCAGTCATTGGTCATAGCCAACATGGGTTCACGAGGGGAAAGTCCTGCTAACCAACTTAATTTCCTTTTATGACAAGGTCACCCATCTAGTTGACCAAGGGAAGCCAGAAGGTGTGGTGGGTTTGGATTTTAGCAAAGGTTTTGATACTGTCTCTCACAGTATCCTTCTGGACAAAATGTCCAGCACATAGCTACACAAGTCCATAATATGTCGGGTGAACAATTGACTGATGGGTCTGGCTCAAAGGGTTATGGTAAATAGGGTTGCATCAGGCTTGTGGTCAGTCACCAGTGGGGTTCCTCAGGGCTCAGTTTTAGGGCCAGTGCTCTTTAATGTTTTTATAAATGATCTGGATGCAGAAGTCAAATGTACATTAAATAATTTTGCTGATGATACTAAATGAGGAGGAGCTATGGGCTCCCTTGAGAGTAGAGAGGCCTTACAAGAGAGATCTGGATAGACTAGAGAGCTGGGCAATCACCAGCCATATGAGATTTAACAAAAGCAAGTGCCATATTCTCCACCTGGGACGGGGTAATCCTGGTTATACGTACAAATTGGGTGATGACAGGCTGGAGAGCAGCCCCATGGAAAGAGATCTGGTGGTTTAGGTTGATGGCAAGTTGAATATACATCAACAGCATGCCCTGGCAGCCAAAAGGGCCAACCGTGTCATGAGGTGCATCAAACACAGCGTAGCTAGCTGGTTGAGGGAGATGGTTGTCCCACTCTACACTGCACTGGTGAGGCCCCACCTCAAATACTGTGTGCAGTTTTGGGAGCCTCTATATAAGAAGGACATCAAACTAATAGAGTCTGTCCAGTAGAGGACAAACAAGATGGTGAAAAGTCTCGAGGGCAAGACTTAGGAGGAGCGGCTGAGGTCACTTGGTTTGTTCAGCTTGGAGAAGAGAAGGCTGAGGGGTGACCTCATCGCAGTGTACAACTTCCTCAAAGGGGGCAGCGGAGGGGGAGATGCTGATCTCCTCTCTCTGGTGACCAGGGATAGAACATGAGGAAATGGAATGAAGCTGTGTAAGGGGAAGTTCAGATTGGACATTAGGAAAAGGTTCTTCACTGAGACACTGGAACAGTCTCCCCAGGGAAGTGGTCACAGCACCAAGCCTGTCAGAATTCAAGGACCGTCTGGATGACGTTCTTAGTCATATGGTTTAGTTTTAGGTATCTTGTGAGGAACCTGGAGTTGGACTCGATGGTCCTTATGGGTCCCTTCCAGCTTGAGATATTCTATGATTCTATGATTCTATGATTTTTTACAATCTGATCAAAAAACCTTATTTTCATAAGACTTTACTTCTGTGAAGCTATTGAGCTAAATTCCATGAGAATCGTATCTAATTGTATTGTATAATATAATTCTAAGTAATATAATTATAAATAATACTGTACAATATAGTATTGCTCTACTTATAGGTCTATTTTCATATCTGCACATATACTGTAGGAGTCATACTCCTTTCACAGACCAAATGACTTAATTGGCAGTAGTTACAAGTCGTTAATCAATGGCCTTCTCTGTTATCCTTTTAATTATCCACTATAGGCCTTAAAAGACATAAGATCAGTCTGTTTGGAAGAATATAGCCATAAGAGTTACTTTCTATTAATTTTCCTTTCATTTTTACATATTTCAATTTACCCAGCTGTTTATAGAGTAGATACTGTACAGAAAAAGTACAACCTCCTTCCTCATTAAGTAGGGCATTTTTCTAGACTGGAAAGTAAAGAACAAGTTCTCTCTTCCTTCTTCTGCCAGCAAAATTATGACTAATATCTACAGGGATCTGACATAAGAAGTGAACGTGTCCTGCACAGGCCTGTTGTGCAGGAAAGAACATTTCAATTTCCGACTTGCCTTTAATATGTTTAAAAGCAAAACACTTGAAATCTTACTGTTGAAGATAAGATTCCTCCACAAAGGTATCTAGAAATACACTTCTATTTGTAATTCCAGAATGTCTTCTACATCTTGGTTTTTTCTGATTATGATTATTTAAGAGGATACAAATAGTATGTAAGATCATAGAGGAGAGTTCCTTTAGGTGACAGATACTGTATCTATTCTGATTTGTGCTTTTTTAGTGAGTTAAAATGTTGAGAATAGGAATACTGAATGGATGTGATCAGTGTTCACTGAAAGAAAAATATCCATTCCTGATGGTTGTGGAAGTCGAACATCCATTACACTCCTAAAAACAGGGTGTAATGTATTCAATTTGTCTCGGATAAGATTTCCTGTCTTAATAAAAGAAAGTCCAGTGTTCAAGGCTGTACCCAAGCAGTTTCTTCAGCATGATGGCTTTCATGTTTGCCTACAGGGTACACACACATTTCTTCTTTTAAACATACTGAAATGCTTTGCTTGTGAGAGTTATTACACAAAACAGAGTATCTGCTCTTTTTGCATTTTGCTCATCCTTCAATACTGTCACTATGTTATAATTACAGTTAATGAATAACTGAAATTTTGAGTTGTGTTCCACCACTGAAGCCATCTGTCTAACCCCTGTTTTCAGCAGTAGTTAGCTGTGTGATCTGACATCAGCAAAAATACCCATAGTCTTATTAATATCAATATACTTTACAGCCTAATACTCTCAGACTAAAAGCAAATGGACACACTTAAGTGTCCATCAAACAAACTCATTTACATAAATTCTTAACTGAGCACAATGGGTGGTATTCTTTTTGTTGCAATTCATGAACCACTTTTTAAAAACCAAAAAGCAATTTGTGAACGACTTGGCAGTAGGAAAACCAATAACAACAAATTAATTTCTACATGCTGTTCTAATAATAATTAGAATTTGGTAAAAATAAAATCTGATTAGACAAAGGACATTAAGAAGTATTGTGATGAGGAAAAAGTAGTAATTAGAGGTGAATGTTATAGGAACTCTCAGTCTTAGAGGTTGCCTAGAAACCAAACACTATTCATCTTTTATGAACGGGAAAAATCTAAATGTTGAAGCTATGAAGCTAACAGAAAGCTAATTGTTCAGAACACAGGATATTTTATGGAAACAGCAAAACTTATGATGCTTTAAGAAAACAAAAAGTGAGAAATTACTTGGAATAGTGTGTTGGCAGTACTGTAGTGTTTGTCAATCTCATCAGCAACCTGCATATTCACGTTCGCTGCATTAAAAAGTGGGCTTGTTACTCGTGTAGTAGTGGCCATTATCGATCTTTTGTCTCACTTCCCTAGTTTAAAAAAGGGTTCTTACTGGGTCAAAAGAATCCAGGCAGCAGATCACTTAGTGGATTTCTTTCTTTAGCTACTACGACCCTGTCTTTCTTTGGGTATAAGCTGCATTTAAATGTAGTATTTTTGGTGGGTTTACCTCAGCCAGCAGCTAAACAGTGATCAGCTGCCCACTCACTCCCCACCATGAGCCAGGTGGGGAAGAGAATCAGAAAAGCAAAAGCGAGAAAAACTCATGGGTCAAGATAAAGACAGTTTAATAAGTGAAGGAAAGAGAAAAGCAAACAAACAAACAAGTGATACAAAGGCAATCACTCACCATCTCCCATCAGAAAACTGATGCCCAGACAGCCTTTGAGTGATGGCTAATCTGGAACAACTGCCCCCCATGTTTATTGCTGAGCAAGATGTTACATGGTATGGAATATCCCTTTGGTCTGTTGGGGTCTGCTATCCTGTCTCTGTCCCCTCCCAGCTTCTTGCCCATCCCTAACCTATTCCTGGAAGGGGTGGTGGGGAGGGCAGAGTGAGAAACAGAGAAGGACTCGATGCTCTGTAGGCACTGCTCAACTAAAACACTGGTGTGTTATCGACATTGTTTCAGTCACAGCTCTAAAACACAGCACCATATGGGCTGCTGTGAAGAAAGTCTACTCCATCTCTGCCAGACCCAGTACATACTTGTATCCAGAAATAAAAACAGATTCCAATTTCAGCAACTTCTCCATGTGATTCTGTTTGTGCTGAGATTTCGTTGGAGTAAATGGATGCTGTGCCAAGGCTGTAGGCAGAGAGCTAAGGACTGTTACTGTATGGCATCCAGATGAGGTGTCCAAAACAGTACAGTTTTTATGAATTTGACCAACATTAAAATATAAATAAACTTACTTTATTTTTCATGGTACTTTTATTTAAGCATAAACAAATTGGTTTGATACAGAAGCATAGAAATTTAGTGGCATTTCAGATATCTTGTAGTAACCTGAACTTCCTACCAGTTGCTGCTCCAAAAGGAATGGATCTCTCAAAGGTCTTATATTGCATCTGTCATCCGTGTGAATATGCCTCTGATCTCTGATACACAAAGCATCTAAATACCTGTGTTTCAGCACTGAAACACAGCTAGTATGTGTTTTCTTTAATATGTAACAAAAGGGGGTGGGGGGCTGTGGATGTGAAGGAAGAACATGCAAATGTGGGAAATTCTTTCTTAAGAATTTTTTTGGAATTATATTGATATCTTATCTGGTGAGACGATGTTTGCCTTGCTTTCCATTTTCAAGGTTTTGTCCCATAACTCTGGTCATGAATAACCAAAAGAATGTTAAGATTTAGACCCCTTTTAGGATTAGAAAAGCCACAAACCCCAGCACATACTAAGTATATATGAGTAAATATACTTACATATATATATGCATATATACATACATACAGATGCATATATACAAATGCATATATATGTACATAGTGCAAAAACCTTTACTCCATAAAACATATAAGAAAATCACATTGTTTCTTTTATTTTCTAATTTAGCTACCTATAATTTAGAATATTTACATTTAATTTTGGAAAGGTCTGTTCACAGAGTAGACTTCAACATATTAGCATTTGGGAAGCTGCAGTGTGATAAGCCGTCAAGGTACCTGTTGTAAATGTTAAATATATTTCATATGTTATGCGGAAATTCTTCCTATAGGAATTGGTTTGGGATGCAGTCTTACTGACTTACTATAAATACTGAGGGGAAGTATGGTTCTTTACAAACATATTTGCACATAGGTCAAGTAGAGTAATAGTTAGTTGGAGACACAGGTGAAAATGTTTGTGCTTCCTATTTAGCTTAGTTTTTGTATTGTTGTACATTTTTTTGAGCATACTATGGAATTAGTATATGTTGATTTTTTGTATGGGACTGTGTTCATTGATTTACTGCAGATTTTAGGGGCTTCAGAGAACTTGTATTTTGCCCCAGGCTATGTAGTGATAGTACAGCTGTTCTACAGTTTCTGCAAAAGACCGCTTAATTTAAAAACAAAGGTTAGTCATAGAGAGCTACAGTTTCAAAAAAGCTGAGTTAAGAAAATGGAGAGCTCTAGATATTTATTTGGGAGCCTTACTGGGAGTCTTAAAAAATCTGAAAAAAACAACAAAACCAAGGAGATAATTTGGTTCCTTTGGGGGTAAAGAAATATATAAATAAAGCTTTGAAAAACTTGAAACTTTTACAGGAAAACTCTTGAATTACTTTTTTTTTTTTTTTTAAATAAAACTATAATAGAAAAAATTTGATCTGTCAAGTTACTTAGGCGCTTTTCAAGTCAATTCACAGTCCATCTGTATTTATTCAACCTGAGCTCGTTATATTGCCATTTTTCCTGTAGGCCAAGATGTCTGTTGTGGTTTAGCCCTAGCCAGCAACTAAACA
>NW_009230346.1:0-600 GCF_000690835.1 Fulmarus glacialis
TCCTGTGTTGACCTCCGCTCCGGACCAAACGCATTCCTTACACGGATGTTTACGATAAAAGCAGCAAGATGCTTATTTTTTCTTTTTTTTTTCCTTCCCTTAATAAGAGGGCTAAATATTGTAAAACTTACAATAAAATCACAAATATTGGCAAAGTCATGGCTCCCCTGGGCCCCAGTTAATAAAATGCAAACTAGCGATAACATGGAATAAACTCCCAGGACAACAGCAAAGTTTGTTTTTCTGCTGTGTTACCACGCGGAGCCGGGGATCAGGTTGTGGGGCCTTTGCCATTTGCTGCCGCCCCTGCTACGGTGGCACCGGGTCACCTCTTGTCCCCACTCGCTGGACCAGGGCACTTGGAAAGGATGGAGAGGGAGAGGTGGGAGTGGGATGCCGGCTCAGGCACAGGCATACCTGAATGGATGCCTTTTTTCCAGGCATCCCTGAACGGATGCCTTTTTTCCCCCTCTCAGCGCTGAGGGTGCTGGCCTTCAACAGGTCATGTCCCCAGCATCTCTGGAGCTAGGGTCTCTGCAGCCAGGCCAAGCCACTCAGCGGTCCCCTTGGGGACAGGGGTCCTGCTGTCCCCCCCCCCCA
>NW_009230346.1:1089-1329 GCF_000690835.1 Fulmarus glacialis
CGCTCTTCCACTCTTATTTTGCCCGGAGAGCTGGAAGATGCTCCAGCAAGTGTTGGTTCCCACCCAGCTCGGGCTCAACCACATCTTCAACCTTCCTTCGGGAGGGTTGGGGCCACCATCTACATCGACACCCGCTTTTGACTCCCCATCCCCACCAGCCGGGTGAGAAAAGGCCTTAGGGGGACACAGAGACCCACCCCCCAGGGGACCCGCCGCCTGCTTCTTTACCGGCTGCAGAGC
>NW_009230346.1:1363-2507 GCF_000690835.1 Fulmarus glacialis
CGCTCGCTGAAGGTGCTTGCTCCTCCTCCTCCTCTTCCTCAAAGAGCTCCTTTTCACGCCGCAGCCCCGTCTCCTCCTTTCTGCTCTTCTTCGCGCCCCGTGTGCTCACGAACTCCATCCTCCTGCCCGTGCCTCGCCCCCTGCCCCACGGGGCACCTCGGGGATGCTGCTGCCTACCGAGGGCCGGCAGCGCCTGCTCATCTGCTACCAGCAGCTTCCTCTTGGCACCCACAGCATCTCCTCCCTGGGTCCTGGCACGAGCCGGACCATGCTTCAACGTATCCGGAGGGAAAGCTGTGCCACTGGAGTCCGCCTGCTCCCTGTGCGGCATCCCTTCGGGCAGGGATTGCAAGCGGCTGCTGGGCAAGATGGGAAAAGCCGGAGAAAGAGATGGCAGGGTGGCTTGAGAGCCCCCCGATACCTGCGGGCCTTGGGCCGGGCAGGGAGCATCGCTGGCTGCCTCCGCAGCTGACGTTGCCCGCATGGTGCCGGTCTCCACCGGACTGGAATTGCCGTAGGAGAGGAGCAGGGAGGGAGAGGAGGTCTGCACCGGCTCTCCCTGCGGCAAACCCTCGGGAGAGTCCTGGCTGCACGGTTCCAGCAAGTCGGGGGTGTTGCTGTCAGCGGCCACATCTTGCTTGGTCTTTGGTGAAAGGTCGTCTTGAAAGGTCTTCTCTGGTAAGAGAAAACGTGTGGTCAGCTCGGGCAGGGGGCAGGCGGCTGGTGGTGGGACCTGCCCCAGCGCGGCGGGTTGGGCAGGAAAGCATCGGAGCTGGAACGGTGGAGGCACAGGGCAACGGGAACACTAGGGCGCTACTTTTTGGCCAGAGGAAAGCAAGCCGGCATCCAAGATGAGCTACACGGTCACCCAGTGAGAGGAGAGGGGGCTGTCTCCTGCCGGCGAGGCGGGCTGGATGCCCAGGGGCATGGGGACTCACCATCCGAAGAGTTCAGGGTCAAAGATATCAGGGGGAGCCTGTTCCAGGGATCGTCCAGGGATCCCTCCGACCTCTCCGACAAGGCTGTTGACTCGGCAGCTGCAATGATCAAGCCGGGGGGTTGATTTTGGCAAAGAAAGCGGCTGCCCGCTCCCAGCCCTGCGGCGGGGACAAAAAACCCGGCCCGAAGGCTCCGGCACGGACAG
>NW_009230346.1:2658-3104 GCF_000690835.1 Fulmarus glacialis
TCCCCCACCCCCTGCGCTGTCCAGGACAGCAGTTCCCTTCGTCTCCCCCCTCTACGTGGAGCTCCTGCGGGTACTACTGCAGCAAAGCTTGGTGACACCAAGCCCGGTGAGGTGACACGAGCCCATCCCAGTGCCGAACCACAGCCAGCCAAGTGCCCACACTCGGGCAGGCGACTCGGGCTCCGTGATGGCATCAAAGGGACAAAATAATTTGTTGTGCTCCCAGCACAACGAACCGAAGCTGCTCAGCTTCAGGAGGCTGCAGCAATGGGACCATTCCCTGCCTGCTCAAGGCAGGGCTGGGAGTCCTGGTTTCCAAAAGACCTGGCCATGCTGGTACCTCCTCTGCTCAATCCGAGGAGAAGACGGGCTGAGCCAACTTCAGAGGAAAACACTACGAGGCTGGATGGGATCTGGAGGTCCCACTACTCACGGCTGGCTTGGGA
>NW_009230346.1:3225-3604 GCF_000690835.1 Fulmarus glacialis
CGGGAGTTTCTTCAGTTGTGTCTGCAATGAAAGGGGCACTGCTGGTCGCATCCAAGCACGGTGTGCAGCCAGAGCAAAGGAAGTCTTCTCCCCACCCCAGGGAGACCCTTACTTCGCGTGCTTGGGCGCCGAACCGCCTACCCCCCAGACAAAGCCACCACACTGACCTGCCTTGGAAGCATCGCAAGCAACTGCCTCCTCCTCAGGAGGGATCACCAGGATGTTGGCTGGGACCATGAAGATGTCCTCACCCTGCTGAAATGAGACAGGTTACGTGGTTTTGGCTGGGCAGTCCCACTCGAGCTGCAGGAGCCCACCCATAGCTGGTAGTTGAACACCATCTCTCTCCCCAGCAAACCTCCAGCTCTGCCCACCGCTC
>NW_009230346.1:3660-5082 GCF_000690835.1 Fulmarus glacialis
CCCTCCTTCTCCCACCCCTCCAGAGCAGGGTCCCCACCACGAGCTGTCCCAGCAGGCAGACTGACCTCTTTCTTGCGCTCTGCCTCCCACTGGGTGACAGGAACCTCGTCCTTCACCGTCGCTGGCGTCTCCTTGGGCATCCGCAAATCCAAGCATTCCTCAGCGTTCTCCTTCAAAACCTCCAGCTGGTTCTGTCCTATGGCATCGATCAGCTGAGAGATGGATGGCTCTGGAGTGAGAAGACGAGCGTTAGCAGAGAAGACACCTTAGTTCAGGCAAGCCTCACTTGCAAACGCTTTTACTCTGCTGCATGACTCTCATGTGCACTGAAACCTGCGGAAACACACAAAATTCTGCATTTCCTCTGCTTCTAAGAACTATCTTTCCTTTCTCCACCCGGGTCATGGAGCAGCAGCGTGAGCACGGGCGTGCAATGGCCCAGGCTGCTTTAACTCTCAGCACCATCTTGTCCTCCTTTGGGTTTAGCAACGTTGCCCTTGTGAGATCTGATCACGTTTGTGCTACCTCTGCCTAACACAGACCAAGCTGAGAAGAGCCAGGAGCTCCACCAAGCGTGCCTCCCCCCAACCCTTTACCTGAGCTGGGAGCATTCTTCAGAGCAAGACTCCTCCTGCAACGACCAAGGAGAAGACAAAGCCTGGTTAGGGCTGGGGCACAGGCAGGCCAGCAGCCCTCTGCAGCTTTTGGTCGCAGATCGAGCACCCTGGCTTGGGAGAAGTAATGGATTCCCTGCTGGGTGCCGGATCCGGCCACTGCTCAGTATCCCAGGAATACCCATCAGGGAGCCCTGTTCCTGGAGATGGACCCATGGGGAAATGGAGACCCCTGAGGATCTCCAGAGCTGGGGCTCCAAGCGTGAAAAATGAGCTGCGCAGGGCTTCACCCCCCCGCCCGTGCTGCCCATGGCTGGAAGAAGCCAGTTCCCCGTGGGTGTTTCCTCCCAGCTCTGCCAGCTCAGAGGAAGAGGCTGGGTTGGAGAGCCCTCTGTGTCACCAGGATCTCACTTTGCAGTCACCAGGACCTCATTTTACATGGTCTTCTCAGCTCTGTCACATCCTGGGGCAGGGAGTCCCACAGGTTAGCCATAACGTCTGCCTGCCCTGGCCAGCCTTCTCTAGCCCCGCTCAGAGCCCGCACGCTCTCGTCACGGTGTCTGCGTACGTTCCCCAGCCACGGCCAGCCCCGTACTTACAGCCAGAGCTCCTTTATCTTCTGCAGCACAGAGGGCTCCTGGTTCCTGCAGCACGAGAGAAGCCAGTTACCGATTCCCTCCGCATCCCCGCCTTCCCGCACAGCTTGCGATGGAGACAATTCCTCTTTCAAAGAGGAAAAAGTCCCCACCACAACCAGCTCACGCCAGGACTCCCAGGGTCAGCGCCGCTCCGGGGAGATGAGGAAGCC
>NW_009230346.1:5108-5334 GCF_000690835.1 Fulmarus glacialis
CGCGGGCCGTACCCGTCGGATGACTCCAACCTCTGCCTCTCCATGGGCAGCACGATGAACCGCTGGGCCGTCAGGTAAAACTCGCAGTCCTCCTGCGGGGAAAACGGAGCCCGTAAGGCACCTCTGCAATCCCACCTCTGCTCCCACCTCCCCCCGGGGCCAGCGAGCACCCACGCACCCACCCCAGCTCTGCCTCCAACCAAAGCGAGGGGCCCCCCCGCAAAGG
>NW_009230346.1:5532-6928 GCF_000690835.1 Fulmarus glacialis
GGGGTTTGTACCCTCCCGCATCAGCCGATGGCTCCTCAAGAGCCACAGGCCAGGCTGGGCCAGCCCTGGGGACACTCCTGAACCTCTGCAAGGGGACAGCAGGGCAGCTCTGCCATCAGGGGTCCACGCAGGTCTCCTGCAGCTGCACGGCAGCAGGAGGTAACAGCCGGGTGGCCTTGGGGGAGATGCACCACATCTCCATGGAGGGCTCAGGCCAAGCCATCGTCACTGCCACAGACCCTCCCCGGAGCTGCACAAGGAAGAATAGGGAAGAAAGGCCACCCCTCGTCTACCTCCAGCTCCTGGGAGCAGCTCCGAGCAGGTAAGGATGCAGGTAGCAAGGCAAGGTCAAGGAACGAGTTGCTTCCACTCATCAGAGGACTTACCAGTCTGGCCTCCTCCCGGAAACACACCGTGTACTTCTGCAAGACGATAATTCTGCAAATAAGGCTGGAAAGCCTGAGCTGCATGTGGGTGCTAGAAAAAGAGCAGAGCAGGAACGTCTTGGAGAGATGAAGAACAGAGCTGGACCACCCAGACACATAGCGGGGCTCCCCAAACAGCTACGCCAACCACATCGGGGTACGCTGGCACGTGTCTCAGCATGTGCATGAGGGACCAAGGGCTCCTGGTTCCTGCAACTTATTCCTGCCCGCCCCCCGCCCCCCGCCAGTCTAGGGGTGTCCAAATGGGGAAACTGAGGAAATCACTGAAGGAGCAGCCCAGGCTACCACGGTTAATGTTCTGACTCCTTTTACAAAGCCCACGGGCGCTTTAGTCCTTTCTAATCACGTCTACATGGCACCGCAGCTTTGCCATCGACCCCTGCCCATCCCAGCCAGCCGAAACCAGAGCACCGAGCACCGGCATTCCGGCTTTCTTCTCTTAGCCGCTCTTTCACGCAGATTTCCCACCCTGTGATTGCTTTAGCTTAACACAACCTGAAACAAGACCAGGCAGGAGCCCCACTAGCAGCTGTGGAGAACCGCTGTCCCAGCCACAGCCAAGTCACGGTAGAACCCACTTTTCCTCCGCCCGCAGAGCTTCGGACGTAATGACCACGCGGATGTAGTAGGACCCATCTGAGACCTGTAGGACAGCATCTTGGAGGACCTCAGGTTGGCCTGGAGCAGTTGAGTCACTCAAAACCTATCAAGAGATTGAGGAGGGGGGGAAAAAGTCTCGCTCAGACTTCCCAGTGAACAAGGACAGGACACCAGGCCTGGCTGAGGGCCTGGACTCTTAGGAGAGAAGGTCACCATTCACCGTGAAGCCAGGTGGTAACGCTTACCCCAAGGCCAAGGGGTCCCGGCTGGACCCAGCAGGCTCCACGCCAAGACAGAACAAGGGACACGCCACATTGTGCAAGAGAGCAATCGAAGGCAAGGTGGGAGAG
>NW_009230346.1:6946-9419 GCF_000690835.1 Fulmarus glacialis
GGAATCCAGGCAAAAGGGGTCTGGACAGGCTTGGGACACGTGCTCCTCTGCAAAGCAGAGGGAGACAGAGAGCAGCAGTAACCAGCAGGATCATCACAGCCCTTCCCTTCTTCTGAATGAAGTTCCTGGTGTACCAACCCTGAGCCTGTACTAACCCATGTCCGTGCTGGGTCAAAACAACCACCGAGGGAAGCAATAAACTGCTCCTCCAAGTCTCATACCTGCCTGCTCCGTGGGCTGGGAGCTGTGGATCAGTCCTGGCCTGTCCTAATCCCTCCAGCCCTGGGCTTCTCCTGGTACACACCTACGGTTTGGTCACACACGTCATGTACGTCGTTCACCTGACTGGTGATGTTGGGACACGACGCGCAAAGAGGGGACGTGAAATCGCATGTCCCGCCATGCATGATGCATCTGACAAGGGGTGCACCCATGTCCTTTAATAGGTGCCCACCATGCTATAAAGACCAGTCATCGTCAGCTGGGACCTTCTGACAACAGGAGCCTCCCAAACCTACTGCATAAACTCCTTGTACAAGCCAACAAGGCTCGCTGCTGGGTTTAAGGACGCCCACGCCGCCAGGATCCTGCTCCTGTCGGTATCACCGCTCGGCCACCCAGCAGTCCCCACTGGCCGTGTCCCCTCGCCCTGGTGGGAGAAGCCCAACGTGCAGGTGGCCAGTCCCACCACGTGCTCACTCACTGTGGGCAACTCGTGATTCCCAGCGGAGGCAGAGTGGCTTAGCGCACACTGCAAGAGAGCACCGACACCAGCAGCAGGCAGGGCTGCTCACAGGACTGGGTAAAAAACAAGATAAAGAGGGTATGTTTGAAAGTTACAGATCTGAAACAGATAGAGAAGAAGGCAGGCATAGCTGGAGCCCAGAGCAAGCTGGAGAAAGGCTCTACGGCTCAAGATACGCTCCCAACCTTCATTCATTGTGGGTGCAGGCTGGAGAGCGGTCACACGGGAGGGAACTCTCCCCATTAATCTCTCGAGCCCTGGGGGAGATCCTGGGTCTTCATCAGCCCAGGCGCAAGAGATCTACCTGGGAGAGGAGACTGGGCCAAGAAGTAGGGAACCAGTGATTTCACCACCTCCGCATCTTCAGACGGGATGGGGAATAGGACCAGAAGGACTTCTCTCTCTCGCTGTCATTTTTTAATCCCCATCTCATCTCTCCTTCCATTTAAATCGCAACATCCATCTTTCTCCTTCCTCCTCCTGACAGTAAGGAGATGCCTGATTTGCCTCAAACATTTCATCCCCAAAAGACGTTTAGGAGCTTGCTAACAATAATGTTCTCCATGGTGGGATGCTGTTACTAGCACCCAAAGGCTGCAAGAGAACAGCAAACCAGAGCACTGGAGCTGGGTCTCTCCAGCATCCAGGTCATGACCACAACCCACCACAAGGCAGGAACCGCGCGCCCTGCCCGTGCGGGTCTCACGTCTGCTTGTGCCCCCGGTTGTCTCACAGCGTCTTCACTCCATCCCTCCAAGTCCAGCAGCACTGACTCCGCTCGGCTGTTTTCCTCCTGCTTCCCTCCCGCTGCCCATCAGGCCTCAAACAGCCAAGAGTCCCCTCACTAAAGCCCTCTCCTGCCACGCAGGATAGATCCAATGGCAAAGACGTCGCCTGCGCGGCACAAAAAGCTCTCCAGGAACTACGCAGGAGCAGGTTTTGTGCCCCAGAGCCCCACGCCCTGAATCACCACACAAGAGGCTCTCCCAGAAGAGCCAGCACCCATGGGAGGACGAGCTCGTGGTCCCACCAAGGCTCACCACCAGACAGGAGGAGGCTCCAGACACCTCAGCAGGTCCTGCTTCTGCCTCATGCTACCCACTGCCAGGACCACCCATCAAACGACACGGTACAAGGAAGGAGGGGATGCAGAGAGGAGGAGGAGGAAGGCAAGGCAACCTGCGAGTGCGAGGCTAGGAGAGAACATGACTTTGGAGACTGCAAACTTTTTGGGTGAGAGCAGGGCACACCTGCCGGGGGGGCAAAAGTCAGCCAAGGCCACCAGAAATGGGCAAAGCAAAGTTCTTCCACCTCAGAAAAAAAAATATCGGGGACTTTGAAGAGGAAGGGTCGCCTACCCACAGCCACTGAACTGTGGACCTCTGAACACTTCCAGGAATTTGGATTTCAAACGCTGTTGGAGCACTTGAGGACAGTTCCCCCTCGGTACCTACCCGCAGGACCTGCCCGGCCAGGAGATTCTCGTTGGCATCCAGCTGCTCATAATTCACCAAGAGGTTCGCAATCCAGGGCTGCAAGACGTAGACTTTAGGAGAAGACATGTTTTTGATCTCATAGACAAACCTACAGGACGAGAGAGGAGGCACCAAATCAGAAGAGGGAGACACAGCAAAGCTCCGGCATCCCGGGGACGGTTTTGCACCTCAAACACAGCCACAACCCCCGGGGCTGGCTCAAATCCAGCCCAAATCCACCCGCTCCTCCCCG
>NW_009230346.1:9451-9782 GCF_000690835.1 Fulmarus glacialis
CCCCCGAGGACCCCCATCCGAGGGGAGCCGTGCCGTGGAGGGGGGACGTCAGTGGGCTCCGGAGCTGCCTGCGGGCTGGGGCAGCCTTTTGCAAGTCTCCCACCCAGCTCAGGACAGGTTTTTTCCCCTCTTCCCATATTGTTTATTACCCCCCAATAATTATTTTCCTGTGCCCGGGACTTAACCATCACTCTCTTCACTGCAAAAGGGGAAGGGGTCTCTCTGTGCTGGGTAAGGGCTGGGACAGGCAGGGCTGGGACAGGTAGGGTTGGGACAGGTAGCAGTTGGGGACAGGCAGGGTGGGGGACAGGCAGGGGTTTGGGGACAGGCA
>NW_009230347.1:0-11175 GCF_000690835.1 Fulmarus glacialis
GTGGCCAGGTTCCTGCAGGTGACCTTTCCGCCTGAAATTAGGCTGCAAACAGCAGCCCAGCAATAACAACACCACGAAGCAGTCGATGTTCGCAGCACGGAGGGGTTGGGGACATCATCCAGGGGCCACCCAGAAAAACCGCTTTGGAGACGCCGAAGCCCCAAGTGCGCAGGTGCTGACACCCCCACCCCGCAGCACTGGGGCGGATCCCACCTGGCACCGGGGGGTCCGTTTGACAGGGTGCTGGGTGGCGAACGTGCCACAGCGGGGAAACATGGAAATATATCATAGCTGGGAAGAGCTCTAGAGGTGGGAGCATCTGCTTTGCAGGGGTTTAATAAAGCAAATTTTGCTTGAAAATTTAAAGCCCGATAAGTAACATCTTGGATACTTAAAGTGTTCAGTAGCCTTTTTTTATTATATAAGGTATTTTCCTCCTCTAGAAGCAAAGGCTTATATTTTTATAACGGATCTAGAAAGAACATATTTTTGGCTATCTCCTTACATGGAGCCAAGACAGATGGAGTAAAAAAATGCACAGTCCTTCCCTTTCCTACGCAGGAAAAAAATATTCGCAGGCAAAAAGAAAAAAAAAAAATTAAAATTAGCTACTATGAGGGAGCTGGAAAAGAGCCAGAGATTTGGGACGTGGGAAGGAAGATGGGGGAGAGCAGTGAGAGCTCTGGCTGGCAAAGGTGGGGATGGGGGTCAGACACAACAGTGTTCCCTGCACCCAGAATCCACCCTCGGAAAAGGGCAGGAGGGTTTTTTTTTTTCTCCAAAATCCCAGACCTTTTCCCTTGGAGGGCAACAAAAATTCAGTTCCCGGCTAAAACGCAAGTCAGAAGAAGGAAGAAAATTCACGTGATGTTACAGGACGAGGAGTTTGGGCATCCCCCTTCCTCCAGCAGCTCAGCTCTCCTCTCTGCAGCTTTTCTCCTCTTCAAAAATCACCACCCCCACACTATCAAAAGGAGCCCGAAAGCGAAACCCCGCCTGAATTAAAATCACAGTCACTTCAAATTAGATCCACCTAGTAATTCTTGGCTTAAAAACTCCTAAATAACTGGAGCGGAAAACTTCAACTCCTAAATAAATGGCCTGGTTTTCAAAGGCACGAGCACCCAGCTGCTCCAAGCGAGGTCAGCTGGAAGAAGCATCATTACTATTTATAAGGCACTTTCACCGCGGGGAGAGGGTGGCGGGCAGGACAGCACTAGGTGCACCGAGAGGGTTTATTTTCCCCTCTCGAGTCGTGCTGTGCAAATATAAATAGAGCCTGGACTGGTAAATAAGCTGTTGCTTACAGCTGCTGTGAAAGGAGCCCACAGGGTGCTTAGCTCAGTGATTTTTCAAGAAATCAAGTCACCGAGGGGGCCAAATGCTGTTAGGAAGAGATGTGTCGGTGTGCCATGGGACGGCCAGCGATGCTGTTCCCGCATCCTCTGCTTCACCGGGTGACGAAAGGTGCAGAGGGAGAAATAAATCACCCAGCGTTCGCCGGAGGTGCTGCCTTACCTACCCCATCGCAGGAACCTGCAGAGATGTAATAAATGCAAAGGGACAGGGGTATAAAGGTCATGGCAGGGCTCGAAATCTGAAGGTCCTGGTGGTAGATGGGGAAAAAAAATTACCTTGAGCATCCAAGGGATGAAGGCAACACGTCCAGAGAGGTGGGAGAGGAGAGGGCAGTGCAAAGTAGGGGAGTCTGGCAGAAAAGGGTGAAAAACCCCAGTTCTGTGAGAATGGGGTGCCCATCTCTTACGGGATTTACAGACTGCGAACTTCTCCGAAACACCAAAGCCAAAACCCCTCAATTCCCCCTTTTGTTTCTCTGCCGCTCTAACACCGAACTGACCTAGCAACCCGCCCCGAAGGGTGGAATTAGGCTCTGGATACCGCCCAAAAATCACAATCCTATAGTAAATTCCCCATCTCCTTTGGAAGAACCTACCGGTACCAAGGGACCACCAGCCAGCCTCCCCTGGCACCCTTCCCCCAGCATCAAAATGCAGGCAACGGCAGCGATTGCTCCGGCGAGCCCCAACTCTGACTAAGCCATGATTCATCCTCCTCTTTTTTCTTTTTCTTTTTTTTTTTTTTTCCCCCTCTAAAGGAAACTTGGAAGGAAAGGACAAGTCACGTTCATGCCTACGTTCAGTGCAACACGGACCATCTCCTTAGGATGTGGCACGGAGAGGACAAGGTGCAGCGTGCGTGATGCCCGCTGGGATCCGACTTGTGCGGTCCAACCCTGCACCCAGCAACTCTTTGCAGGGTTAAAATTTGGAGGCGGTGGCTGGGAGCTGTGCATATATCACTGTAAAGATGCAGCCATATGTGAGCTCGGTTAACGGCAGGGCAGCTTGACCCAACAGCAATTTCCAGCACGGCCTCGGTTTACCAGTCTGGGGCATGGGCACAAATAGTTCTCCCGACCCAGGGAGGGAGGTTGCGAAAGTCAGGCAGCAGCTGCCCAAATTCTTGTCAGTGCATTAACAACACCCTCTTGCAACAAAGACAATTATTCCTTTGGGCTGACCTAGGGGTATTTACAAAAAAAAAAAAAGAAAACACTAAATTTCTTTCAAAAAAAAAATCGGGGGGATCCTGGAGAAGCCAAGAAAATTGTCTGCAATGCGTTAGGGAAATCGGGGGCTTTCAAAAAGGTCAGGGAGAAAGCCAAGTGGTTGCCTCCTCCTCTCGCCCGCTGGATGCTGAGCTGTTTTCGCTGCTGATGGCACTTTCTTTGGAGGGACTCAAAGTTTGCAAAAGCTGCTGAGGGTCAGGCTCGCGGTGGGGAGGGTTTTGCAAAGGCTGATAAAAAATGTTTGGGTTTGGAGAGGCAGCTGGAGTTCACGGTCCATTGTGTTCTGCAGGTTTCAATCGCCTCCCTCCCCCTCGCCCCTCACAGGTATTTCAATTACAAGAGTAAATAAACAAGGAACAAAGTGCAAACTGTACCTATATCATCGGGATACCACCGCTCCCCTCTCCTCATCTCATCCTCATCCCTCATCCTGCCCAAGCCCTGCTGCCGGGGGGACCGCGATGAGCTCCTGCATCAACCCCAGGGGTGTTTCTGCCATGGAGAAGAGCTTTTTCTCTCCTCTCCGCTTAACGAGAGGGTTTTTCCTTCCTCATTGCTTGCCTTTCACCTCCCCCCCGGCCCTCGTAATCACACGCTCCCTTTCCTCCTCAATGGTATCAAAACTGCAGCATCAACCCCGCTGCTGGCCAAAGAGGAACAGAAATCGGGCAAAATCATTTCTTCACGATACTATTTCAAGGTAGGGTTTCCTGCAGTGATTACGGGATGCTGCTCAGCACGGGACTCGCAGTCCCCTTCCCTGAAATCAGAGCAGAGCGCCCGATTGACATCTCTCGGGTCTGCAACTGGGAGGGCTGAACCCTGCCCGGGATGCAGGATCAGGGCAAGGCAGGGAACATCGCGTGCTCGGGGCTGCCCCTGAGCCATCCCTCAAACACCAGAGAAATACACCCGTTCCCCCACCCGGGGACAAGCCGTCCAGTTTTTGAGACTATTGCACACTGTAACTGGACCTGATGTGCTCACGAAACATCTTCCTTCCCCGATCGTAAGAAATTCAGTTAGTTGCTGACAACAGCCGAGCGTTGAAATACCAGCAGAGCAAGCACTCGGGGCTGCCGCACGCGTGCCTTTGGGTGCAGCTTTTCTTAAAAATAGCTGCAAGCAGAGAAGGGGAAAATTCAAAGGGGTTCAGTCTCTGACATTGAGAACCCAGTGCTGAGCTCGAGAGGGGGAAATCTCCGCAGGGGCACAGGGCATTGCTCATCCCCGCTGTATCAGTCCCTGTCAAACACCGCGCCGAGAGCTGATCTTGCCTTTCCTGGCAGCCAAGAGGCAGGAAAAGCCGCGAAAGGGTTGCAGAAATGCAGGGGGTCACTTTTCCCAACACTCAAGCAACAAGCAGCAAAAATCCGCTCTTGTGCGCATGACCTCGCTTCCAACGATGGGTAATACCCAGGCGGTGAAAAAAAAAAAAAAAAACATTTCACTGTCCACTGGCAAAAAAGTTTTCTTTAAGTGCTTTTTCAGCCATATTCAACCGATTCAGACTTGGGGACCTGCTCGCTTTTGCTCAGCCCTCTGCTCCGAGCCTGTGCGTGCTGTCACCGTTGAGCTCGGTGCAACGCAGAAACTATTTCAAGGACAGTAAATCCTGCCTGAAGTCAACCCTCTGCCATGCTACGCCGTCAGTCTTGCTAAAAGCAATTTTTTTTTTTTAATTCCTTTTCATTTAAGAGCCCTTCAAGCAGGAGGATGAGGGTTCAAACCTAGTTCCTTATCAGCTGCCAGATTTGTGCCCTCACTAGAGGCGTTTGGTTATAATCGGGTGACTTAAAGGTAGATAGGAAAGGAAATGGGAGAGTTGCAAACGTGTTGCCTGGCCGTGATGAGTATAGGGAAGAAGGAAGGATGAGAGCCTGGATTTAATCTCAATTCCCCAAATGAGAAGCAAAATCACTCAAGGATCCCGCCATTTTCCCGGAGAGACGTGGGTGCCGCCAGCTGGGCTCAGGTCTTGGAGGGTCCCTGGGGAGACCCAGTAAAGCTCAAGGCCAGAGATGGGGAGGTGTAAGATGGGTGTCCAGTAGCCAGGATTGAAGACCCCAAAGGAACCTCCTAGGACTGATGACCCCAAAGGAGCCTCCCAGACCAATGTTCTTATTTAAAATCCCAGGAAAGGAGTTTCATCTGTAATTTTTGAGAATTACTTTCTGTAATTCTCAAAAAAAAAAAAAAAATTTGGAAATAACGTTCTGAACCTGCAACATCCATTGGAGCAGGGACATTTCTCAACACTGACAGGTCTGCTCAGAAATGGGTCCAGGAGGATTGAGCAATGTCCTGTGAAAGTTCCTGACCTTACAAGACTAGTGCAAAACAAAACTCACTCCGTAAACGGGCTAAATCATCGAGATAATTGACTCCATAGGTTGCGGAGACAAATACAGGTTTTTAAAAGTGGTTAGAGAGTAATTAGATGGCAAGAGGTTGGGGATATTCTAGTCTTGGGAATCTGATACTGGTTCTCCTTGAAATGAAGTCTGGCTGCAAAATTTCAGGCTTGATCCCAACAGAAAGGGTCGAAGGGTGCGGATCAGGCAGAGAGCCAAAATTCAGGTTTTGGCACTGTCAGTGACTTGAGAAGCCAATATTCACATTAGCCTGGCACTGGGTTGTGCCTCCTACTCTCAGGTACTTTTAGTTAGATCAAAGAAACACCTCCCCGTTTGCCCTGTGATTTTAGGGCATGAAAATCCTCACTGAAAGTCCTGGGATTTGATTTAGGCTGTAAATCCACAAGATGTTAAACCTGACTTTAGGTTACCTCATCCCTAAGCCAGATGCCACAACCACCTGCGACAAGGCACCACTCCAGCACAAAAATCCTGCTGGTTGGAAAGAAAAGTGTGTTTACAGGGTTACTCTGTCCCAGCTGCCAGATCAGGTATTACCCCTCCTGCTGCTGCCAGCATAAACCTGGCATACGTTACCGGAGTGCCTTCTCCAGATAAATCAGCAGAAATACAGCCACGTGCTCACACCTGATCCAGACCTAATTTGGGCTGCAAAGCGATGCAGCAAGTCGGAGATCCAACGGGAAGGAGCTAAAATCCCAGCCCTCCTCTAAGCGCAGATTGTTATAGGAACCATTGCCATGGAGGTGCCCAATGGTTGAAGTTGGTTGTGTTCGTGAAGAGCGTAATTCCCAGTCCGGTGATGGATTTGGGATGCAGCTCTCCTGGTCTCCTGCCTGCAGGGCCCCAGCAATGGACATGAAACCCCCGAAGGAGGAGTCTATTCAACCCCTTTAAGGTGGAAGATGGTCACCTTCCGGAAATCACAGCCTGGCATTATCCCATGGACTTTGCTATTGAACTATTTCCTAACGTCTTATTAACACCCACCTTTCATTAAGGGTCTGGATCGTTATCTCATCGCTGCAGATTATTAAATCAAACAACGGCACAGGCTGTGGTCTTTGGGGCTGACTCACCTTATGATGTAACAAGCCCACGCCAGTGACAACCTCGGCATCGCCATGGTGACCAAGAGGCTTCTAAAGAGTCGTAGGCAATGATGTCCTGAAGCCAGATACCCAAGAGATGCTGGGGAATCTCTTCAAGGGAATGCAAGAAGCTACAACACAAAGCTCTCAGGAAGAAACCGTGGTGGTTTGTATTAATCAAGGAGCAGGTCCCTGCAGGCAGCAGCATGTGCCGGATTAATCATAGCCTAAGAAAAAGGATATTTTTTAACCTTGCTATCAACCCCTGCTAATATCAGTACGGATCTTGACACGGGGGCTTTTGATCAGGGGGTGATTAAACGCCATCCTACGAAGCAGCATCCCGGGACGATCTGCACCATCTGGGAGGCTTGGATGGAAACGTTCCCTGGGGGATGCTAGCAGCATGTGCCGGATTAATCATAGCCTAAGAAAAAGGATATTTTTTAACCTTGCTATCAACCCCTGCTAATATCAGTACGGATCTTGACACGGGGGCTTTTGATCAGGGGGTGATTAAACGCCATCCTACGAAGCAGCATCCCGGGACGATCTGCACCATCTGGGAGGCTTGGATGGAAACGTTCCCTGGGGGATGCTGAGCAGGGAGGAAACGTTGCAGCCCCACATGGCTCCTACTGTATCTGCCTCCATCCACAGCAAAGCTGTGAGTAGTATTTGGGAAGGATTTATGTCATTTTGGGTGTCTACAGAGGGCTGGTCACCTTTGACCATTTCTACCATCCACGGAGAGAAATGGGCACTCCCAGACTAATTCACTTGCCCTGCTGTGGATATTGATTGTAAACCAGGACGAGATGTGTCCTGGAGGTGTTTGTAGCCTGTGAGCATGTTGGGACACCTCGGTGCCATCCAACGCACATCTCGGTGCGCTCCAGCACGAGGTGACCCAAAACACAATTCCTTGTTCAAACCAGAGTCCCATGAAGGGAGGAATAGTAAAGCTTTGATGAGGAGATGATACGTTTCGAAACCGCGTACGTGCTGAGGATCTTTCCACCCACACCGAGCACGTCTGCCATATCAACAACCCGCTTGTCCCTGCTTCCTCGCAGGGCAGGTGATGGTTGCCCAACAGTGTCCTACGCGCCTCAACCCCGTCCAAGAAGAACCACTTTTGGGATGAACACCACTCCTCGGATTGAGCTGTTCCCTGGATCAGCCTCCTCAAGGGTTCACCTCTCTGTTCAACTGATGGAAACCACAAGGCATCAAGAGGTGAGGTCTAAGTGTCCCACTTCTCCAGACTGTTGCCATGTGCTTTTAAACCTGAGACCTGCAGGGACTGCTTTTAGGAAGTGTGTGAAACACGTCTAGGAGAGAAAGTGTATGGTCAATAGGTTGAAATTTAGAATAGGAAGGTCCACAACTACACTGAAAAATGCCCAAGGACCAACGAACGGAAAAGCCATCATGAGACGGCAAAGATTTCTGAATTCTCTGCACCAGGAACAAAAATGATCAAGAGATGAAAGACTGACTGAGGCTCTGCCCTTCACACAGCAGACATCTCTAGGTCTTTTTTTCAGCTGCAGGAGTCAGTCTGAGTTTCCATATCTTTTGCTGGAGCTCTCTACAGTCAAAGCCTCCCCCAGGTAACCTTTCAGATCTCCAATTTCCTAACAACTCTCCTAACCAATTTTTGGAGCCAAATCACTGGAATCAGATCACACAGATTGCTGGAATGCAGAAGTTAAATAACCAGATTTCCTTATCAGGGTTTTCTTAAAATTTTACTGCTTATAGGGCAAAGTTTTCCATTTGTCTAATTCCTAGCAGATGCTTTTAATTTGTGCATTTCATTTAATCTTTTCCATGCCATGGAGACCTGGCTGGGGGAAAAAAAAAAAGGCTAAAATTGTCCAAAAATATCTACAGAATTTATTTCTTCTTTCCCTGATATTTTCCAATCAGACATGAAAAATATTAATGGGAAATTTCTCTGGAATTTTCGGACAAGCTGAAACAATACGGGGAGTTTACTGCCAACATATTTTCTCAAATGCATTTACATTTTCCAACCCGCACTTACAAGCTGTTAACAGCTCCTTGGGGAAAAAAAAAAGAAAATTCAGCCGAATGTTTAGATTTCTGCCCTGGAGTTTAACATATGGTAGCAAGCCAGCATTTGGGTACCTGGCAGTTTGGTAGGGATCACAAGGGAAGATGCTGTGCTTCATAGCACTGGGGATTGCCCCAGTTTCCTCCCAGAACAACTGCTCTTACTTGAGCTGAGAGCCAGAGCCATGAGGGGATGGCACAGGTGGAAGCACACGTTGGCCATTGACCATGAGTTGTCCCCACCGAATACGATGGAGAACAGGGAGAACCACTTTTATTGCATCTGCTTCGGTATTTCTGGCAACACCACTCATCAGGGAATCACAGCACAAACTCTGTGCCCCAAATAGGGTTCCATTTTTTCTTCTCCCTCCTTGAAAACCAAACAAATAACTCCAGGAGACATGGGCTCACCCCACGTGTTCATCCCCACCGTGCCCACGTGCTCCCCTGCACCGCGCCGGTGGGTCCGTGCTTCTCCGCTTGCACCTCCCCGGGCTGACGCCTGCGGTGACGGCAAGGTCAGAGCGAGGGTTTCACATTTCCCAGCCCGGCTGTTTACCCGGCGCTCAGGCTGAATTAAAACAACTGCTAGAGAGTGGCCTGAGTCAACAAGAGATCTGACGGCCACCCGACTCCCAGGCAGGCTCTCCTGCCAACTTCCCAATAAAGAAAGAGAGCTGGGCTCAGGCTCAAGGCACGACCTTCCTTCGCTCGGGCTCAAGGAATGACCTTCCTTTGCTTCATGTTGTGCATTTATCACCCAGGCTTGGATAGTCCCAGGCACCTCGTTCCCACTGCTGGGTGAAGATGCTTGTGATGCCTCGTGGGTCAGACGGATGGCTGGGTCTCCCGACCTGTGCGTTGAGCCAACGGGAGCTACAGTCTGCACCCATCGGGGTGCTTGAGACCCACGGAGGTTTGCATGGCCAGAGCCCAGAGCATTTCCCAAACCTGCCAGCTATGCAAAAGCAAGGTCTTTCTGCAGTTGTGGCTAATGGGGATCCCACCAGCATGGGTTTGGGGTGAAGGCAAGGGTGGCCAGAGGGTCACAGTAGCTGCAGTCCCCCATATCTACAGGACATGCTCTGAACACGGATGCGTTGCGTGTCCCCTCCGTGTCCTGCCTTAAACACAGATGCTCATTCCAGAGCTGACCAGCTAAATAGCCCTGAAAACCCGTCTCACGCAGGGTCCAGTCCAGCCCTCCATGCCTGGACGAGCACAGCTCCCTCGGGCACGTGCAGGAGCACACGCAACCGCCTCGATCCCTGGCAGCCCGTGCCGCTGCTGCCTTCGGATGCTACTCAAAAATCTGGTCCTTTTGCATTCAGACAGAGTCAGTCATCGACAAACTGGAGTGACTAAGACTCGGTGCTGGCACACGCCAGGCTCATCCCACGTTGCCTTGTTTTGTCTTGTTTGCAGCCAGGCCGTTAGCCACCAAGGCCACCCAACCCCATTGCTGGAAGCATGGCATGGCAGGACATCCAAAGCCAAGCCAGAAAAGGTAACCTCAGGTTTTCCAAAATTTGGACTGGTAAAGCCATACCCGAAAAATACCTCTTCCCACCCTCATGTCCTCCGCTGAGAAGTTGCCCAAATTGCTGCCGTTGCAACAGCCACAAACCATTTAATAGTTTATTAAATTGCTCTCCTATTTACGACGCCAATGTGTTTGACTTGGATTAGGTTCTCAGCAGCTCAGCTGCACCCAAAAATTATGAAAAGAAAAAAGGGAGAGGGGAAACACAGCAGCAAGCAGAGGTGATTTCATGTTTAAGAGGACCAAGGGCTTTGTTGACTGCATTCCCGCACATACGTGTTCTTCGCAGCTGCTGCGAGGTGGAAATCCATTCCCTGCCTTTGGCAAATCAACCTTGGAGAAACAAATAAACACAAAAATCACTGCTGGCAGGTGCCTCTTCTGCCTCAACTCATCCTGCTCAGGTCGGTTCAACAACACGGAGATTTTGGCAGCGAAGCCACTTCCGAGTCCCTCTTCCCACCCCAAAACCTCATCCTCAGCTCTGAACTGGATCCAGTGTTCCAGCTGGGAAACGGACCCAGGCTGGAAAAAAAAACCCAGCTTTTTTTTCTTTGATATTTTTATTTTTTGGCAAAGGGAGTGCTGTTTCACAAGCATGGATCCAACCCCAGAGCAGTGGTGTTGGCACAAAGTGGGGCAGCATCCCGTGGTGCTGGGGATGGAGGGGCTTCATGCCGTTGCCCAAGCCCAAATCACAGCTTCAGCCGTGTCCTACTGTTCTTGTTAGAAATCCCTTGCTAATAAGGAGGATTTCTAAGAAAATCAGTGAGAGGGAGAAAAAACAAGTCAAAACCTCAAATTTCTGCCCCGGGCATGCTAGAGTCTCCTATTGGCATCAAGGTGAGATGCTCACCTGGATCATACCTGGGATGAAGGGACAAGTTTCCTCCAAATAAATTTATATCTGTGACTAAGGAGCCTTTACTCTCCACTTGTGCGGGATAACCCAGCAGTGCCTGTCTGCAATTTTAGGTGCAGAACAATTCGATTTCCTTGAGCCAGGCAGTCAGTCCCTGCCTTCAAGCCCACGAGCAACCACAGTGCTTATCCCCTGGCAGAAGCAGCCGGAGCATCCTGGCTCCGGACAGAAGGAAACTGGGAAGTCACATCCCTCCTTGAGGTTTGTGGCCAGATCTGGATGCAGGAGACAAGCCGCCCAATTTTTCTTCTGGTACCACTGGGAGAAAAACACCTCCCATCTCGGTGTGTTATCCCTGTTGTTTACCAGGTTCAGCTGTTCTCCAGATTTTCTGGAAATAGCCGGAAAGCCCGGCAGCCCTCCAGCACCTGCGATAGCTGCTCATGCCCCTTTCGCATGTCTCCGGAGGAGGCTGCAGCTGCTGGGAGGGACGGTGGCAGTGCCGGGTGACGGCGAGGTCAGGAAAGCAGAGCCCGGCAGCGTTTCCTCCCTGCGTGCATGTGAACGGGGCATGCACAGCCCGTGCGGCTTCCCGGGGCCGGCACATGCTCCGGCAGCCCTGCGTC
>NW_009230348.1:0-1163 GCF_000690835.1 Fulmarus glacialis
CCACCGCAGCAGTGACCGGCTGCCACCCGATGATGCTCCACATGCGGTATGAGCGTGCCAGCGCCAGGCCCTAACGATCTCCCTGCCTGTGATCCCCCAGCAGATGCCCTGTGCACATCCTAGATCTCCCTTCTCCACTGTGCCTTGCACTGAGCCCACCCAGCAAGAGGGGCATGTCCTGACTTCACGCTCTTGAGATGGCAGCTATCGGGAGTTTCAGTGCCACCCACCCCGGCGACCCCCAGCCTGGAGACCTGATCGAGATCTTCCGGCCAGCTTACCAGCACTGGGCCCTCTACCTGGGGGACGGGTACATCATCAACGTGACGCCCGTAGGTAAGGCTGGTGCAGCCCAGCAGGGTGCAGAGGGGGCTTTGGGGTGATCCGGGAGCCCTGTCTCCCTCCATGAGCCAGTGGGGAACCCTGTATGTGTAGATGGCATTTCCAGGAGCCAGCCAGAAACCCCTCTGAGGTCTTGGAGGGGCCAGACAGGGCCTGCCTGGCTCATCCCATCCCTACCTTCCCTAGATGAAGGGCCCCCAGCCACGTTCGCCAGTGCCAAGTCAGTGTTCAGCAGAAAGGCCCGGGTGAGGATGCAGCTCCTGAAGGATGTGGTGGGAAATGACACCTACCACATCAACAACAAGTACGACGGCACCTACGCTCCCCTCCCGGTGCAGGAGATCATCCGGCGCGCTGAGTACCTCATCGACCAGGAAGTGTCCTACGACCTGCTGGGCAACAACTGCGAGCACTTCGTGACGCTGCTCCGCTACGGCGAGGGGGTCTCCGACCAGGTAAGTAACACGGGGTAAGCCCCTGCATGCCTCACAGTGCACCTCCTTGCTGCTCTGTGTGAGCCTCTGGACCAGGGCACAGCATGCAAACTGCATGGGGACAGCAAAGCCCCAGGCGTGGGGTCCAAACCGTCACTGCCTCTGGCCTCACCAGAGACCCTGAACCAGGAGGTTCACTATGGTCTCTCTGCACCCTGATAGTGCCCTCTTACTGAATGCCACAGCCTAAGGGTAAAAGCCTGGGTGTTACCCCTTCTGCTTATGGGGCAGGTGTCTCTATTCATTTAATTGCCTTGATTATTCCTGCCTGCTCTTCATTAGTGTGCCTGGCGGTTAAAAAAAAAAAAAAAAAAAAAAACTCAATAT
>NW_009230348.1:1194-8007 GCF_000690835.1 Fulmarus glacialis
TCCAGCCTGTGTTTTACTTCCCCTTTGCAGGCCAACCGAGCAATCGGTGCCATTGGGTTTGTAACAGCTGCCGCTGGTGCCTTCTCCTTGCTGGGCTTGCTCCGGAGCAGATCCAGAGAGAGACAGTACTGATGGGCTGCCGGGATGAGCTCGGAGCAGGGCAGGGAGCCCCCGGCTGGGAGGGACCCAGGACAGTTTGTGGCCACAGCTGCCACTGAGACTTACTAACAACTGTGGTGCCCTTGCTGAGAGCAGCACTAGCCTGTTTGCCACATCTGCTTTTATTTCATTGCCTGTGATGATTTTTGTGGTAGTCTGGGAGCGCTTGCAAGCAAATTCTCCTTCCTCACACCCCCGGTGCTCTGCTGAGGGCTGGTGCAGGCTTTCTACACACCATGTTTTTATCAACTGTATCCTGTGGGCTCTTGCTGTGAATAACCTATTTTAACCTGTTTGAAGAAACATTTTTACTTTTTTTTTTTTTTTTCAAAAGAAGAAAAGTAATGTAAAAGTATTGCTGAGGGTTTATTGTGTGTCCTCCAGCTGAGAGCGTGTGCAAGTGGAAAACCCCAGCGGAAGGGGAGACGAGGCACATGCTGTGTCTCGGAGCCTGTGCCTAAACTAAGCCGCTCCTGCAAGGGCGGGAGGTAGGAAGGAAGGGCAGGTCTTGCAGGCTGTATCCCTCAGTGTTTTAAATGAGTGCTTTGTTTTTAGCTTGATGGTGTTTTGCTCAGTTTTCTCCTGCTGCAAAGCGTTCATTTCCCCCGGCTGCTCTGACTCCCTTTGGGAGCAGCAGGCCCCCAGTCTGGGGGGATCTGACAAAATCCCAGCTAGCTTTTTCTCTGGCAACTGTTCGTTCCAGATTGGGACCACTGTGCCACTGAAATTTCCCTCTTCATCCCTGTAAGCGCAGTGATTGTTGGTATTGGACCTGATCAACCTTAGTAGATGATCTTTAAGGTCTCTTCCAACCCAAATAATTTTATGATTCTACTCCTTGCCAAAGCACTGAGGTTTAAAGAAAGACCATCATGAATTGCAAGGGCAGCCAGAAGCCTTTGCCCCCCGCAGTTGGGGCCATTGGCTCTTCGGTGACCAGAAGTTGAATTTAAGCAATTTGTAGCCACAGCACAAGATCAATCTTCCTCCAGCCAGCAGGAAGGCAAAGCCAGGGTCCCTGCAGTGCTATGGGTGACATACCTGGAGAATGAGCTGTGCAGCACCTATGCCCCATCTCCAAGTCTACAGAGCCCTGCTATTTCCTTGTCACAAAGCTGACACATGGCTTGTCTTAGAAGAAAACTGTTTTGGAAAAGTGTGGTTTATTACTCTTTACCAGGAGTATCTGGCTTGCACCTTTGGAACCATGTTACTTGCAGACCACATGTAAGATTAAATCCTGTATTGGTTTTGCCACAGGCAACTGCCTGGACTGTAAGAAGAGATGAGAGCAAAAGAGCTGTCTGTAAAAGGCGTGCTATTTTTGTCTGCTCTTAACATGTACATAACGGGATCGGAAGCTTTTTTTAAACATCAGTTGTTTCAGTGTTTGAAATAACAAAGCCAAGACTTCTGGTCGTGTTTTATAGTGCCCTCTGTTATTACATTTAAATAAAGTTGTTCTTTTTTAATATGGGAAAACATATTGTAATAAAACTGAACCTGAAAGTCCTTTTTTGCTTCCCGCAAATGTAATCAAAGTTCTTTCATGGATAAACTAATTAGCTGGTTGAACAACTTGAAGATGAAAGAGCAAGTACAGAGGGGCTCAGCTTCTTGTACCTGTCCAGCAGCCATGCGCCAGAGCACGTTAAAACCTCTGCTTCTTGGCCTGACCTAGTTAAAGCAAGAAGCCAAGGCTTAGCCCTGCTTTCTGCCGCGTGACACCAAACCTGGGCCAGGGCCTGGCAGCGGCAGAGCGCGAACGGGGGGGTCGCGTGTGCAGCAGCTGTGCTGTCCTCTGCCTTTGCAAGCCTAAGTGGGGCATATCCTTGCCAGCCTTCCCAGCCTGATCTTACAGCAATCCTTGAGCTTTAACCTTTCTTGTACTTGGAGCATTATGTCTGCAAGAACTGGCAAGGGAGAGCCAGACGAGTACAGCATATGTGCCCTCTCACATTTATAATTCACTCCAGGGTGCAAGAAAATGGGAATTACTTCATCTGGAGAACTTTCTTGTAGTTCTTGGAAGCTGCAGCGTTTCATTTAATGCAGGATTTTGCAATTGTATGCATGCTCCTCTGTGCGGTCAAGATTAGGTCACTTATTTTGGATTGCCTTCCCATCAAGCTCGGTGGGTGCATTGACAGGATTTGGTGGAGCAGTGACTGAAACATGGAGTGAGAGTGTGACGTGGAGCAGCAGAAGCCATGGCTTCACTGTATTCAGTATTTTTGAGCCTTTGCAGGAGATGTTGGCAAGGCCTGAGACCTGTTATTGCCATGGAGTAGAGTCAAGGCTGTTATTTTACCAGCAGCTGAGAGAATAACCCTTGCCTGTGCTCTGGGGCACAGCCAGCGCGGGCCTGCCCTGCCCCTGAATAGATGGGTTTGTGCAGGGATTTCAAACGTCTGAATCTGGTGCACGTCAAGGAATGAAAACACAGGCTGTTCAGTACAAGCCGGGGAAGCTGCCAGCACTGCGCAGCCCCGCGCCCAGCTGCAGGGTCTCACCTAGTCCTCGTCGCTGCATTTGTAGGTGGGGTTAATGTAAATCTCGTCCGTGCTTTTTACTGCAAAGTCTTTTGCGTTTACGGGAGGCCAGCTGGGATCCCTCTGCAGCATCCTCTGCCATTTTCGGTACTGGCTGCTTGACTGGTACCCAAACCAGGCTTTAATCAGCATCCAGAGGTGCTTGTTCTGCAAGATAACGTCCTGTGGAGTGACACGGTGCAGGGTCAGTGCTGTTGCCCTTCACTGGAACGGAGGACCGCTTGGGGACAAAAGTAATCTCTTGCTACACGTGCAACCCCCCCGAGCCCCACGGCACTGGGCGGCTGCATGCACTCCCCTTCGGTAACACAGCTGCTAAATGCCACCTTCCTCATCCACAGGAAGGCTCTGCTCAGTTATATCAGGACAACACTGATCTCAGTCTGTTTAGCTGAAGGGGATAATCCAGGGGCAAGATTTTCCTCCTGGGACTGTGAGACAACCAGGCACTGCTGCTCCTTGCAGGGGTCAATACCCGGTGCTGGATACCGCCAGCCTTGACCCACAAAACACTTCAGGGCTTAGTCATTACTGCAATATCCAACAGCACAAGCCAGCACAGTCTTTGGCCTGGTCGATTGTAGGACAAGAGGGAAGTGGTTGTTTCAAAATCACTGCCAAGCGCCTGGCCCGTGCTGCGGTCTGCTCCCCTGTGAGCCAGGGCAGCCGGCTCCTCCCGTGCAGCTGCACTTCAGCTCGCTCCCTTTCTAAAGGCTGAAGAGATGTGGTCTAAATCATCTCTGGGGCTGCATAAAATGGATTTGACTGGCACACATTGAGCTTTAAGGAAAAAAAAAGGCCTGAGGGTTTATGCTTCTGCAGGAAGAGGGCGTTGCTGCAGATGGGGGTAGAAAGACCTGACCAGACACTGTGCCTGTTCAGCCCGGGGAAAAGGTGGTAAATAAATGCACTCACCTCCGTAAAAAAAGATACACAAAAGGTGACCAAGAGCATCAGTAAGATGTAAACTCTCCAGATCACAGGAGTGCAAAGAAACTGTTGGAAAAGACATGAACAGCAATTAGGTTTAAATACCTTGCCAAGATTTGTGTCTGTTCCTAGTGATTTGAGAGGCTGACTAACATTTTCCCAGTGGCAAACATGGAGAAGGCAGTAGGAAGTGACAGTAATTCCTCGTCACATAGATCTTGGAAGGTTTGGTGCCAGGTTCCCCACAGCACAGAGCTGCCTAACTCATCTCGGCTATTTAAGCTACTGCTGAAACCCGCAGATCAGGTGCCTGGGGCAGGATCCAGGGCCCAAATACTTCTGGGGAGTTGCAGCTAATGCACAACATGCGGCTCCTCTCCCTCTGTGTATGCCCGCCCTAACGCCAGGCCTCCACCCGAATCCATCCCGTGCAGGATGGCCAGGGACAAGCCGCAGGGCTTGGCCATTCCCGACGCTGGGCAGCAAGCTGGAGGCAGCTGCCTGCGCTGTGCCCTGGCTGAGCGCCCGGGAGGGCCGAGGCAGCCGCGGCCCCACGTGAGCTCATGGTGCTCCAGGAGAGGGAGGGCAGCAGCAATCCCTGCCCACTCGCTTCTCTGGCCAACGAGCCTCCTCCAACATGCAAAACCACAATGCACCCTATTGTGCTTTTCTGTTAAAAAGAAAAGCTCAGCAAGCTGTAAGCACTTTTTCTTCTCCCTGTTGCCACCCAGTCTTTAGAGGAGAGGAGGACTACCTCATTAATCAAGCCCTTGTCAGAAGGATGTTAGAGAAGCTTGAAAGGATTGCCTGGTCAGCATCAGATCAGCAAATTCATTTCCAAGATGACCGTAGCTGTAGCTTCTGCTCTGTACACTTAGGTAGAGGGCCAGCAAAATATGTGGCATGAAAAGGAAA
This sequence comes from Fulmarus glacialis, assembly GCF_000690835.1. Lineage (NCBI taxonomy): Eukaryota > Metazoa > Chordata > Aves > Procellariiformes > Procellariidae > Fulmarus > Fulmarus glacialis. The sequence goes on from NW_009230348.1 coordinate 5,751, forward strand.
TGCACGTTCCGTTTGCGCTTACCTGCATGCCGCTGTACACAGCATCAATGTCGGCGAACAAGAGGAAGAGGCAGATTGCAAGCTGGAGAGCCAGGAGGACTGAAAATACATCTCGGGAAAGAAGAGCAATTGTGGCCCTGGGAGGGAGGGGGGTTGGTGACCAAACTCTGCAGATATGCTGACAGGAGCCCCAAATGCTAATGCTATAAAACTGCCATGATGTAAAATGCCTTTCTTTTTTTCCTCCCAAAAGAAGAGCTGTGGAATTGAAACTAGAGGAGCTACTCCCCAGCAGCCTGTTGCAAAGCTCATCACCTACACTGGTTTTTCTTGCACAAGTGATTTGGCACGTTCTGATTCTTATACAACCACAGAAAACTGCCTCAAAATGGCACTGCTGTGAGCCACACCAGCATCCCTTCCCCTGCGCTCGCTCCTCCACGTGCTCAGCCGTATGCCTGGACCGCAGGCAGCAGAGGAGGCTGCTTGTTCTCGTGGGCTGCCCTCCCAGGGAGAGCTGGGTGCTTCTGCGACTGATGGGGTGCAGAGGGGGGGCTATAGCTGTGCCTTCCACAGGAAGAGTTTGTCTGGCTTTGCATCCTCTTCCAAAGGAGCAGGAGGCCGCAGAGCGATGGCAAATGGCTCAGACATCCGGAGATGCCAAACTCCTAGCAATTACCAGGAGCTAAGCATCTTAAAACTAGCTGGTAAATTGGGTCAACAGCTCCCAACGGCCTCCTGGCAACCTTCTCATGGCCAGGGAGAAGAGGGACAGGGCTGAGTGGGTGGCAAAAACAAAGGAATCGCCCTTTGCTTCCTCCTAGGGATTGTCCCCAAACAGGGATGAAACACAAAGAAGCACGTGCAGATTTCTCAGCTGACAGAGTCCTCTGTCCCATCTCAGCCTGGCTGCTTGCAGGGCAGCTTCTTTCTAGTCTCACCTGTCTTCTGCAGGTGGTCAATGCTCTCTGAAATGGGTTTGGGACCTGCCTTTTAACAAAATACATAACCAAATCAACTGCTAAGGTTAAGCAAAGTCCTGCCCTCTCATCCATGAGCTGCAATTGCAAAGGAGGTATCAGTCAACCGACGGCTAGAAGGGCTAAATCATCTCGGCAAAACTCAAACAGAAAAAGAAAGGTTATTGTGAGAAGATTTTAACAGTGATATTATCATGGGCTTTTCTCTCTCATCTCTAGGAATGGAAGTCAGGCAGGGTAAGACTGTGAATCTCAGAGGAACTCTTTCTGATGTGCGTATTTCAAAACAAATACGTATGATCCTCATATGCTGTCTGTGTTCACAATAATACATAGTTCTGCTCTAAATCCAGCCCATCATCTTCTGGAAAGCACACATTTTCCAAAACAAGATGCGGTCTCCTTTTTCAGCTCTGCTGCTTCTTATCTCCAGGAAGAAGCTAACATAAGCAGTCTCTCTAAGCTTTTTTGGAAATGGAGAAGTAGGAGCTCACATACACCAACAATTATTTTACAAGCCAGTCACTGGTTGGGTACAGAAAAATCCACAGCATCCCTTCCCTAGCAGCCTCTCCTGCCAGGATTATTTTGGGGCAGGAATGAGAGTCTGTGGAGCACATGTTACTCCAGCTCTACTCACGGTTGGTGTAGATGGGCTTCCGGAAGGGCTTTCCCTTGGAAAAGACGAAGGCCACAATGATGCAGTTGATAGAAGACAGTGGCCACAGCGTAGTGTCTTCATAGCTGAGGACAGTGCTCTGGGCACCGCTGCTGGTACTGTTTCCCCCTGGGCTGATGGGGGACACAGTCTGGTTCCCTGGAGAGCAATGTCTGTAAGGCAACACCCAGCATTTTGTTCCTGCTTTCTGCAGCAACAATGAGCTGCAAACAGCAATTCCCTTTTCTTTCCAACCCTGCCTACTATAACCAGATATCACCCACAAGAGTGAAAACCATGTTTTAAAACAAAAAAATAAAAAACCACAAACAAAAACCACCCAAAAACTCAGCTTAATTTTCTGATTTGTGCCAAAATCTTGGCTCTCAAGTGGGCAATGGTAGCAGTGTTCACGAGACATGTCTATGAAGACGCGTGCCCCAGCTGCCTGCACACCACTCTGGCACACGCGCCCTGTGATGCATCCATGCAGCCGCAGGGAAACGGCCCCAGCCAAGCCCTGGCATCTGGGAGCATCCCAGCCCCACTGAAACGCCTCGCTGGGCCTCCTGCCCTACCGGTTCATTTCTGCATGATGATATGCTGGTCATTAATATAT
>NW_009230349.1:0-4008 GCF_000690835.1 Fulmarus glacialis
GGGTCCACCACCCTGGCTGTGCTCCCCTCCCCCAGTGCAAGCACCACCCAGCAATAGCCAAAGCAATTAATGGGCCATCAACGCTCTTTTCATACCAAACCCAAAAGACAGCACACCCCCCAAGCTACTGGGAAGAAAGTTAACTCTGTCCCAGCCGGAACCAGGACAGATGCACACCATATATTTGGTGATTTTACATATGTAGAGTTCAGGAACGATGAGTGACAGTCATGCAGTTTCTATCTAATATTGCACCTTTTTTTTCCGACTAATAATTTCTTTTGCTCATAGTCTGTATCTTTTTGTTCTTTGTCACTCACAAAATACCATTCTAAATTACTACCTTTTACAAATACGTTTCAGAATAGCTTTTCAGAGATCAGATTTCACAGAACATGGTTTTAGTAGTTTTCTGATGTTAGTTTCTTCTAGGATATGCCTAAGGAATTGCCAGTTCTTGAATGCATTTTCCACACAAGGCTGTGGTGGTTTCTTTCTCTCCTATGTCTTAGGTGAGTTTGAAAACCAGTACCTGCCTTCTCTGTAGGAGCTATCTTGTGGGTAAAAATGGAACTCTCGCTTTCTTTTTTGTGAAGCTCTATCTGATCTAGGGAAGTGAAATGGACTTAGCATTTGCACTTTATTGCTTTTTCCTGTTTTAAGCACTGTTTAAAAAAAACAGTGTATGCTGAAGAAGAGGACTCACAAGTTCTAAAACACAAAATTTTGTGGAATTGATTTTGCAGATTATCTTAATACCTATTTTTGTGGAATTTCAGAGATTTTTGCTCATTAGCTCAGTACTTTTCAGATGAGAATATGATTTGTAAAGAATATTTTTATTCTAATTTCTTTAATAAGGACTATATCTTAACTACTTTGTTTTGTTTGTGATTTTATGCAGTTGAAAATTTTGCCACCTTTATGATGCTTGTAAAAGGTATATTTATTGGTGTTTAATCATATGCTATGGTTCATTGTTCTTCTAAAAAAGCTTTTTTAAATAAAAGTGGGAAAGGTGGTTATAGAAGTCTTGCAGATTGCATAAGATGTTCTTGTTATGTGAAACTGATAAAAATGCTACAGCTTTTGGTGCTACTGTTTTATTATGTACTGTTACTCACACGTAAGTAGTGTTATTTCAAAATTACTTGTGAAGCTAGGTATGAAATATCATATCATAGGATATAGAATCTTACATGCTTCTTACAGGACCTGGATCTTTTGGTCCAGGGGGTGTCTCCTGAGAAAAGGACTAAGTGGTAAAATAAAAATTGTTATTGGTTTTTTTTTTGGGAGGGAGGAGGGGGTGTTCTGGTTTGTTTGTTTTTTTTTTTTTTCTTTTTTTTCTTTAAATTCTTAAATTTACTGCAGGAATTGATAGAAAAGTTTTAGCTATTGACTTTTATTTTACATATTCTATTTTGTGTAAATTAGTCCTTGACTTTTATTGTCACATTCCTTAATGTGCTGTTCTCACCTCTAAGCATTTAAACTTTCTGGAGACTCTTCAAAATAAAAGGATAAATGAATAGATGACAAAGGTGAATAGGAAAAGAAAATTCTCTGGGTGTCTGCTCTAGTGTTTGACTGCTGTCACCTTGTTAGACTGGTGTCCTTGCAGATATTCTAAACTTGACTGTATGTGGCCTTAAGCAGCATAATACAGTGTCTAAGGTGGCTTTGCTTTCAGGTGGGGTTGCGTCAGATGTCCTCCTGAGATGCTTCCCAAACTAAATTTATTTTCTGTGATTCCTTGGATATATTCAGTTGTATTGGTTTACTTGGGCTGTGGAAAAGAATTAGTTACAAAGGGCCAGATGCGCATTTTTCTTAAAAGTCCCATAGATTTCAATTGAATCAATTGTAATATAAGCAACTACTACTGTAAAATAGGTGATGTTTTGCATCTGCTTGCTCTACCTTTTTAATTTAAAAAAAAAAAATTATTTAGTAAGCGTTTATTAGGTCAATACTGGGATTGAAATGAACCAGCCTCACTTCCCAGGAGAAAATTGCTGTGATGTGTTCTGTGTTGTCGTCTTTTCCCCATAACCTTGAAGTCTCTTCCTTTAATATGTGATTAGACATGCTTCTGTTGTGTGTTAAAATACAGGTGCTAACTGCCATATTATTGTGCCTTTCATTATGGTGCTGATATGCATACTGCTTCGTGGTGGTGGGGATTTCCTACATGTCCCATTATATGACTAAATACACACTGTAACATGATGGGGAACATTGGCATTTTGGTGATGCCTGATTTCCCCTATCTCATGATGGGGGTAGGGCATACAGCCCTTGAACAACTTTATGTGGGGTGGTGTTGTCTGTTTGATTGAAAGATAAAAGGGCATTTATTTGGGTGAAGACGCGAAATACTCGTTTCAGTCTCAGCCTTGCATCTTAGATATTACAGGTTCTCAGTCCCCTAATCTAACCACCTTCTTTAACAACTGGCATGTACAGACAGACATAAGTTTGTATACCTACAGGGATTTAAATGCTGTACTTCAAGAAAAAAAAATTGTAGGTTTTTTTTTTCTAATGTAGCATGAAAACAAAGTTTGCATCTCTCTATATAGAGAGATGTGGATGCTATATGCATTTGGCAACAGTTCATTGGTTTGAATAATATTAAATGATACTTTCCGAAGTAGTTAATTTTCCCCTTTTTCTTAAAATTTTGAAGCTGTGTTTGCCTTGTATTGTGATTAAAAATGACTTAAAAAAACCCCAGAACAACCGAAACCAAAAATTGAGAACCATAAAACCCCCCACCTTTCTAAAAGTAGAAAACTTAATTGAATTTCCAAGTTTATTTGGGCATTTCATTCTCTGAAATGATAAAAAGCTTGTATTTCTATGTCTTCGTAAAAGGTCTTCCTAATGTTTACCTTCAGTTCTAGCCAGAAGTCTTATAGATATCTCATTAAAAAATTATAGCTTATCCAAGATTCATTAATGAGCACTCAAAGTAGCATATTTCTTAATAGTCGAAGAATTTTGAGTATCTCTGAGGAAATAATTAGCCTAATTTTTTCTTATGTAACTAATTTATTATATTTTTGGCACAAACTCTTAATTTCTTAAGGAAGTCTTGTGTTAAGTTACAAATCTAAGTAACAAAATTAATTTTGTTACTAAGATTTTTTTTTTTTTTAAATCATATTTATTGTAATTACTAATGCAGTCTAATTTTCCAAATTGAAAGGCAGTTCTAAATTTCCCTCTGGTCTCATGTGCTCATGGTCTTGTGATGTTAGCCCCTGCTCAATTGTATACTTTCCTTGCTAGATACAGATGATAAATACTGAAAATTTAATGCAGAATTTAGGAGCTGTTAAGAGCTTTCTCGTTAAAACCAATACAGAATACTCTTTTTCTGTAATAAGACTGTGAACTCTATTCATTAAATAACAAACCACTAAGTGAACGTTAACCACATGGATCATGCTCTATTTGTAGGAAATTTTTCCATTCAATTTTACTGTATAGTGAGCTGCTTTAATAAAGGGGGGGGAAAAAAAAAGTCTGCAGACGCTTTTTATTGCAAACAAGATATTGCTGTGAGGTGAATTACAGAATTGGAAGTTACAAAAATAACACACTAAAAGGATTGAACTCTCCATTGACTTAAAGGATTGAGAATTACTGCATCATATTGTTTCATTCTTTTTGAAGAAAAAAATGAAAAATCACCTACATTTCAGTACCTCGTTACAGCTACCATTTTTAAAAATTGATACCTGACAGATATGCTGGAAGAATTTAGCCTTACTGCTAGGAAGGGAAGTTAGAATTCCTCAATCTCAAACAAACAAAGAAACAAAAAAAATCTGCTAGTAGCTGTTGTTTAATTTTTGTTTTGACAGTGGTCTTCGGTAATGTTTATGTTGTTTTTCATGCCACTGAATTTCTGGCCATAATGAATGAAAAGTATTCCTCTGTTTATAGTGTAAGTTTTATTAAACAGGTTACTTTTAGTGCTTAGATCTCAAGCAGGAA
>NW_009230349.1:4025-12911 GCF_000690835.1 Fulmarus glacialis
TTTTTTTGTTTTAGAAAATTTTACAGATGCTTTACATTTATGTTAGTTTCCATTATACTGTACATTAATATTCTGGTCTTTCTTGGGCTATGTGTCCTTTGGGATATGTGTATTTTGTAATCAAAAATTTCTAATTAATGACTTAGTAGCTACTATAAGTTGTTAAGATGCCACATGCTTATCCTGCAGCTGTAATTGGTATAAATCAGGAGAAAAGTCTTTATCAGCTGGGTAGAAAGAAGAAAGTTTATTCCTGTTTTAAAATTGCTGAGAGGTGCCTGAAGTTTTGGCAGAAAAGCCATCAGGAAAAATGCATGTGAGCTGGTTAGAACTTTGTGATACAGAAGTTTATCATCTGTTCTGCTCTTTATCACAAAGGTATTGCCAGTATATATGCTTTTGAAATGACTACTTTTTAATTTTATTTTATCTTATTGTTGTTTTTTTTTAATCTCGTACTTACTTTGGATAGGCTTTTTGGAGCCTGCAGTTTCAGCCAAAGATTTATTCTTCAAATAATGCGGTCTATGTTATGTCCAATGAAGAAACAGCTAATAAGCCTGTCCTAGATTGAACACATTGAATGAGTCATTTAGTAAGCATAAACATGCAAGTAAAACTGATACGTTGTCACAGATAGGGGGTTAACCACCTATTTAATTGCCAGAAATACAAATGCAGCAACCCCACCCTCAGCCAGCTCCACACATACTGTTCTGACAAAACAAACAGCAAAATGCTCTGTAAGTTGTTCCTTTAAACGTATAAAATTCTGCAAGTAAGTTAGCTACTTACTCAAAATTACAGGCCAGATAATATATCATCCAGTTGAATGTATTTGGCAAAATTAGTTGTCTTTATTACTGAGGCAAATTTGTATTTGATTTATCAAGTAATAGATCAGGACTTGATTAATTTGAATTCTTACTAACCAGAGGTATACTTTTAAGTGAATGAAGAATCCTTCTGAATTCACTGTTTGGTCTCTCTACCACTTTGCCTTTTGGATGTGAAGAATGCCGGGATTTCTGGTAGGATTACAACATTCCTTCTCCTCCTAACAGTTGGAATGGGGAAGAGGGGCTTACATTTTTCTGTTTTATTCCTTGTGAATAGCTCCTGATCTTCCTGTATATAAAACCATGATTTTGGTATGTCTGTTAGGTAAGTGCATTTCACAAAGTTCTCATGACCTATGTTAAGCTGATGGTCAGGCTTTGGTGACTGCATTTAATATAGGAAAGATTGCAAGCATCTCAGATACGCACAGCTGTCTATATTTGAATATATTCATCATGCATTGTTATCAGTCATAGAGAAGGAAGTCTTGAGCAGCCTGATCTGAACGCAGTGTTGACCCTGCTTTGAGCAGGAACTTGGATTGTTTGACTTGCCGGTCTGAATTCTGGCCTAAATTATTGTATGATTTGATGACTACAAACTTGTTGATAAAGTGTACTGAAAATGCAGTGGCTTACATATTCATGATCCATGAAAAGTTTCCTTCTTTTCACAGGAGTGTGACTGGAGAACTTCTCAAACCTTTTAGGACATGACTCTCTTGAGAACTGTAGTGTTTTGGAAATGGCCTGGGCTGGATGACCTGCTGTGTCTTTTCCAACCATAATTTCTATGAATCTGTAATTTTGAGGTTGACTTCTTGTTGCCCAATTTTACAGTTATTTAATTCCAGTATCAGGCATATTTTAAGAGACCACATTTAGTCATGGTAAGACTGTGTGGGTTGTTTCGTCTTTTTGTGTTATTTTTTAAATCCTTCTGCAGATTGTCAGCACTTAATGTATTCTTTCCTATTCTGGTGCCACAAATAATGTTCCTAGTCTGTGAGGAAAGAAAAGTCTGATTACCCATTTTGGAATAGATGATTGATTAAAAAAAGCTGCTCCCAAAATTGTTGCAGTTCTGTGTGAGGTGTTAGGCTAGTTCTGCTGTTTATATATGCCAGAAATGCATTTCCATCACCAGAATAAGGAATTCAGAAATTGTATATTTGGTCGTATGTTCAGCATTGTTATCAGTTAAGTTTATAATGAATTATTCAAACATTTTTTAGAGTTAAATGCATGTGTACTTTTGAGGCCTATGAAAGACCCTCGCTAAAAATAGTCTTGATTAATTTTTTTTCTATTAAAAAATTGGTGTGGCCCTGTTCCCTTCTCCTTGCAGAAAGCACCCTTTTCATTTTATGCAAGAAGAAACATCTTTTTGGAAAGACATCTCCTAGTAAGAGCTCTTGCACTAACACTCTTTGGCTGAAGAGAACGCCTCAGCCTTTGAGTTTTTGAAGTGCCCTATGTCAGTGTCCCTCAGGACTTAATCCATGCTTTCTGTCCTAATTTGCTGCCTGCTTACTTGTGATACATGCTACGTTTGCCAGTTTCATTCTGATTTTTTTTTTTTTTTTTTTGCCTACAGCAAACAAAGCATGTAAACAAATCAGGATTTCTTTTTGGTGGACTAGAAACTTAGCTTTGTCTTTGAAAACAGGTGTGTGTACGTGTATGAATATATATTATACATACACAAATAGCAAACAGTCCTTCCTAGCTGGTTGAGAATCACTTAGCCTAGAATTCCTGTGGGATCTCTGAAGAAATGGAAATTGGAGGATTAGCAGTTAGGTGTGAAAGCACCATTGGTACTACTGAGACTTGCTTGGGGTCTGTTTCTCTTTTATTCCGTTTAAATGATGTGTGGAATAATTCATAGATTAATCATGCTGATACAGCCATGAAATGTCTGTGTTAAAGTTTGTGAGGTGAGGTAAGTTAATCTTAGGTCAAAATAGTTTTGTGATCATTACCAGACTTATGAAAACTGTATATGAAATGTAATAATAACAAACATGATGGGTTCAATAACAAGTTGTTCTCCATTTTTTCTTCTGCCCTACATCCTTTTTCTCTATCAAAAGTTACTTCTGTTCTATGGTATACATAGGTTCTTATAAATTTTCTTGTAGGGGTTTATGTTGCCTTCCTGGAAATCCTCACTGGTATTTAACATACATTTTCCCTACAAAATTCTGTACTTTACTGCCTTATGTCAGTGCTGCATTTGATGATAAATGAAAGCACTTAATCACTTTTTAGAACATTATTTTATGGATATTTTTGTTTCCCTTTTTTAATTTAAAAAAAAAAAAAAGCCTCTCCATTTTAGCATGCCTTTTCAAAAATGCTTTAATCCCTGTTGCACTCCTCTGAACTTGTTCCAGTTTGCCTTTTTAAAACACAGTGCTGAATATCGAACGTACTTTCTCCAGTTGAGACATAACCAGTTCTGAGATGATGGGAATAATGTCTCTTGCTCTTCGGGGAGAAAATCTGCTGTGGTCCTTTGAAGTAATTACTGTGGTCCTTTGAAGTAACTTTGGGTAGAGCTTGTAGGACCTGTTGATGTGATACATAATGTATAGATAAAATAACTATTTGCCTTTCTAAAGCCTGTCTTTCTCCAACTGACTGCTCTGATTGCTACTTGAATGCTGCATTTTGCAGTACCTATATAAATCACCAGTCTGTTTTGGATGGCGTTTAATAGTAGGTAGTGTGAATATGTTGACATTCTCAGTTGTTTGTGCATTGCTGTCTGCTTCAGCAGTAGTGTTCTATCTCTACAACTTCCATTGCTATCATTTGTGTGTGCATGTGTTTTTTTTTTTTTTGAGTTACATATTAAAGTTCTGAATGTCAATGGAATGCATGGTTGGTTGACGGCTTAAGGTTAACATTGATGGGAAAAATACCCAACTACCTTCTTTCTCTCTTAAAAAATACAGCACAAAACCCAACCAACAGAAAATCAACAAAACCCCTTGCAGTCCCTAAAAAGATACTTACTGCTTACACCACATGTGAATATTGGACCATACTCTTCTTTAGTTTAATCAAATCTGTCTGCTTACACTATGATAGTGGTGATTTAAACTAAGTTCATCAATAAGAACTTGGAAATTAATTTGTTAAACTTTAGAAGATGAGTGTTTGAAGACTTTCTTGGTAGTCATTTTCAGCAGTGCATATAAATTGAAAGTGTCCCCTTCTGACATTCTAATACTCTAATTTGGAGATTTCCTCTAAACCCTTTGAATTCTTCTGTTTCTGAGCATGTGTTTTCACAGTACTAAAAGTTTTGCCAGCCTATAGTCTATTTTACCTGAAGTCAATTAACTTTAGACATTCTATAAAGACCCTAAAGGTTTTTTGGAGCATCCTTCATTCACATATATTTTTAAAAATACATATAATACCCTTCTTTGAACAGCCATGTATATCTTGAGTTACTTTCATTAACTGGGTAACTTATCCTGCATTTTTGTAAAAGGAACTGCAATTTAACTATAAATATATCAAAATGCCACAGAATTCAGGGCTACAACTCAAAAATGCTGATCAGTTTGTAAAATCTAAATCAGCCCTTCCATGAAACCAAGGGAAGGACCTCTGTGGTAGCAGAAAAATTTCCAGAAATTCACCACAGTCTTTTTCTAAGTTGTAGTTTGTGCTGATGTTGCCAGACAGCTAAGAAGAGATGCGGAAAGCAGGAAATTTTTTTTGATTTAATCACTGTGCTGATTTGGAAAAGCAACTTAACAATGGAAAATATTTTTATATTTTAAATCATAAACACAAAACTACGAAGTACATGGTAGATCATGATTGCATTAAATTGGATCGTCTTCATTACTAATAAAGCAAATTCTTCATTTTGGAATTTGATGGTCAGAAATCCTACTTCCTGGACTTCTCTCTCTCTCTTTTTTTTTTTTTTTTTTTTTTTTTTTTTTAATATCCAGATTAGGTTATCTACTGTTTTCAGTACCATTTGTTGAGGTACTGGCCACTTGACTGCTATACTTGAGAGCAATAGATACAGCTTTTTTGAAGTACCGTCTTTCTGTTTTCCTATCTTGAAAAGCTGTTTCTACATTCTTGCCTTCAAAAGATCTTTGACAATATTGATGGGCAGTGCTTTTCTTTTCCCTTGAAGGTATTCAGATTCCCTTGTAAAATATGCAATTTTTTCATCTATCTTGATCAGTAAAAAAGTGCTTCTTAAGAGAGATCTTGCATCCTCTATGTGAAAAAGTTCTTATTTAGATCCCTTGATCTTTTGTAGAACTTGTAAATCAGGAAGACTTCAGGTAACCTGTGGAGATGAGTACTTTCATGAAAGACTGAATACTCATTTCTACATGGGAAGGTGATGAGGTTATGAAGAGCACATAGATGAGCTAGGTGGCAGTTGTATCCAAGTGAAGGTCTCTACTCATCTGTCATGTAACTGAAGTAAAAATACATGAATCATTTTGTCTTTTGACTCCTAGTTGATCATAAAATCAGCACATTTCTCTTATGAGACTGGCCAATGGAATATACCCGTCTTCCTGCAGTGTAGAGCATTGTATTACTTCATACGGCTGGGCTTTTAGGGTTTGACCACAGTGACTTGTTCTACCCAAGTCTGTCCTTTAAAACTAACACCATACCTTTGGTTTTACAAAGTATTTATTGCAATTTTATCAGTAAAGGGGATATAACAATTTAGTGGTTTTGTTTTTGTTTTTAAATCAAGATTTCTGCTATATTCTAGTACCAGTTGAAAGATGGATGACGATGACTTTGGAGGATTTGAGGTATGTTATTTGGATGACTTAATTTTGAAATGTAACTATTTTCAACTATTTTTATAGGAATTTATAGCATTTTGTAAAATATGTAACTATAATTTTTTTGTGTTTCTAGGCAGCAGAGAGTTATGAGTGTGGAAATGGTGAAAAGCAGACTACATCCCCTGCTATTGCTTGGGCAGCATTTCCTACAGGTATTGATAAAATCACTATAAAAATTCTTAATAATGTATTGCTGTCCTTCTATATTCACTGTAAATATTAGTACCCAGAAGGGTACACAATAAAAGCATGGGCAACAGTGAAAACCTAGCATAAGAATGTTCCTCAGTAATTATTTTGGGAAGCTGCACTTCTCAAAGTTAAACTTTCTTGAGGAATGAAAGGGAAGTACAGTTTATCCAGTTCAAAGGCTGATTGGCATCTCATGGGAAGAAGAAACAGACCTTTTTCACTCAAAGGATATTCTTACTTTTTGAGTATGGAAGGTCTGTTGCAAATGATGGGAAAACATACAAAAAGTAAACTTAAAAATAGGACTTGAACATGTTGCTTCCTCCATTAGATTTCTTTGACTGTGTTAAAGTCTTTTAGTTGCCTTGGAGTGGGGGAAATGATCTTTTTTACTTAAGCAGTTTTTAAAATTAGAAAATGTATTACACATCATTCATCTCAAGCAGAAGCTGAAACATTAAAGAGCTACTTTCATTAATTTATATAAATGCCTGGTGCAGGTCTGGATTTTACGAAATTAATAAAAGCTCATTGATAGTGGATAAATGTACAAATCAGTAGACCTAAAAGGTTGAGGAGGTGTTACTGATTGGCAACTGATTTTGTTGTGGGAATTTAGTCTAGATTTCACTGCTTTCACAAAAAGAAACATCACTTTAGCAGCATTAGGAAAAAAAAACAATGCACATTTTATTCTTTGGTCAGGAACTAAGCCTGTTATTATATTATTGTGCTGAATAAATTATGCCAATTAATTATAGTTTTAAAAATAAGACAGGGATTTGTCTCAATATGAGCTCTCCATAACTCATGTTCTTCAAATGTTTTTATTTATTTATTTCTGGCACTACTGGCTTTCATCCATTACAGAATAATTAGTTTTATTTGTCATTGAAATAAAAGAAAACAAATAATAAGGACATTATATTTTCCCAAATAATTTTATTATTCATCTTGTCATTTTGACCGTTATTCAAAAGTACTGCTCAAATTCATTAGTATATTTGAGTGTGTTTAATTAAATTAAATCCAATTTAGCTGTGCAGTGACTATCTCATGGAGTCTAATTTAAATCTAATAAGTGTGTAGAATTTAAATGATTTGTAAGTAAGAGAAGTTTTTCGTATGATTTGTAAGTGACACAGAAGTCTTAGGGCAGGTTATACCAAAGTATTTTAAGCATTTCAAAATTTCAAGAAAACCCCTTGCATTCAGAATATTTTATTACTGTCAAATCTTTACATGACCTTTTCATACAAGTGTTGCTGTGGATAACTTATTGCAAGAGACAAGATTTTAATAGGATTGATCAAAATGCTTGTTAGGCATTGACTTGTAAGTTAATGTTTTTAGTAAAAGAAATAACTGAATTGTCTGCCCAATGTTATTTATATATAAGTTGTTCTTGTCTTACCCTAGAAATTTGTCAGTCAGTAAGGTTTGCTGAAAAATGTCAGAAATTCAAATGCATTATGATGCTATTGAGATGATTTCGATAAATATGAAGTGTGATACCATTATATACACCCAAGATTTGGTGAACTTTACAAAGGAGTAGTACATTACTCATCTCATCCATTTCCTGCATATCTGATGTTTGTAAGGTACGAAAAGTTATAAAACAAACAGTGAAACCTGTTGCAGTATTTCTCAGTGTGCAAGAAGAAATCAGAAATTATTTCTAAGGCCCAGTGTTGATTACAGTGAGCAAATTTGCCCTTGAAATTTGTCTTAGGCTTCTTACTATCTTTTTGAATGTTGATTTCACTTTTTCAATAGACTTACAGTATGATAAAATGTTTATTGGTATATGCAAATAGTCTTTTCCATGCAGTACTTCAAATCAGAAAATGTTTATTAATTGTGGTTGCTGGTTCAGAAAGGGAGGAAAATAAGAATTTGTACAGCAGAAATATTATACCATTTTTTCCCCTTCCACCAGGACAATTACTAGAGAGCATGCACCTCTTTCTGTTAGGCTTCTCTAGCAATGTCATCTAATAGGAAAACACTGGTTTTATTCTAAATGGTAAAAGTGAGAACAAATTTATTTTTTTTTTATCTCTTATGGTTGCAAGTTTGAATTAGAACTCATTATACTGGGTGCTGTATAATCATGGAAGTAGAAAGTAGGGCTGGTCCAAAGACCTTAGCTCTGTGAGAAAGTATGCATTATGGGTATGAAGGAATGAGCAAGTAGTGAAAGAAAAATAACGTGCATTTGTGCAGTCCTGTTACTTAGATGTCTTTGCTACTACTGTTAGCAAAGTCCGAAGAACCGCCTGTTGTATTGGGTCTATTCCTTCTGATTGTTTAACTGAGGTAGAAACAAGTAGTCCTTCTTACTTACTGTCATTATGTATGTGATGGATTTCCTTTTTTCTTTCCAGCCTTAATATGGGGAAGTACTAAAAAGAGTCACTACTGTATGCTCAATGTCTGGGCTTTGGAGGGAACTACTTAAAGATCAGTGTTTTCTTAGCTTGGATTCAGTAAATGTGTTCATGAAGTTGTAAAAGAGAAAAATCTATTTGGAAAAAAAAAAACCAAAAAACCCAACAAAACACTTTGGGAATACAAAGTTCTTCTTTGGAAAGATGAGATCTCTCCAAGAGCAGTAATGGAGTACTAAGTCTTATGTTTAAGCCTCACACTTAAATACAGTTCAGAACTGAAAAAAAAATTTAAGTTTTTAAGAACTCTGAAATAAGTTATGGAATATTCTAGTGCCTTATCACTAGTCCACCTGGTTCCCAGAAGAGATTCAAAGAGGCTGATTGTATTAATTATTATGGCTGGCTAGAAAACTCATGGTATTTTCTTGGTTTGTTATTGTAAGACACTTTTCAGAGGGTTTTGCTCTTTGGATTCATAAACTAACTTTTCTGAGGAAAAAAAAAGTAAAAGTTATGCTGTTCTCAAATAATTTCATTTATTGAACATTAATATTAATATTTAATTAATACCGAGGGTCTCAGTACCGAGGGTACTGAGAGAGC
>NW_009230350.1:0-245 GCF_000690835.1 Fulmarus glacialis
TGGCCTTCCCTTCACCGTGCAAAACGCTCTCCGCATTTGGATCTCTCCAAACGATCCAGTTCTTGGGGTGTCCTTAGTGTCACTCCACCCAACCTCCTCGGTTTGGGGGAAGAGTCACCCTGCCCTGGGGAGAGGTGCTGCCTCCGGTAACAGGCAGAAATTCAACCCGAAGCTGGTGCAGCGCCGGAGCCCACCCCGCTTTTCCCAGCGGAGCGGGCAGGAGGGGGCGAAAGCACGCGGCAGCA
>NW_009230350.1:378-1374 GCF_000690835.1 Fulmarus glacialis
GGGCTCACCAACAGCAGAGGGTTGGCACGGTCCCCAGTTCCCACCAGCCACGGGGCTCTGCCCAGCACCAGCAACACCCCACGGGTGTTTGGAGGGCTCAGATCCGGCGTTAGGAAGTCGTGCATCAAATCCAGTGCCAAAACCAACAGGTCCTCGTGCTGCTGGAGCAGCTCAGCCTGGGAGAGGACATCGCTGCACACCCAGCAGGTCCCTCCGCACCGGGAGGGACAAGGATGGACACGGTGATGGAGAACTGACCCCTCTCACCTCCTGGGCCATCGGCCCAGCTCTGCCCCCAGCACCCAGCTCCCCTGGGAGGGGTCAGGCCCTCCCCCAAGGAAAACCCACCCTTGCACCACGAGCCAGGCACCGGTTCCCAGCTGCCGACCCACAGATGGAGCTGCTCCATGTCCTCCTAAACCACGAGGGCCAAGCAACAGACTGCACCCAGTCCCAGCAGCACCTCCCCAGAAGAGCAACTTAGTGCTCTGCTGATCCCAGTGCAGGGTCTGGCCTTCCTTCTGTCCGTCGGCTGTGAGTCAGATCCCTCCCATCTCATCTCCCCGGCTCAAATACGAATGAGCAGAAGTATATTTTGGGATCTGCGCGTGTTAGCAGGTGTTTGGAGGAGTCCCCTGCAGAGAGAGCAGTAGGAGAGCTATGGGGGACACAGCACCGTGGTCCCGTTAGCGGTGTGTTTAATATGTTGGGTTTGGTCTGGGCCTGGGTAATTAGCATGTGAGCGGTAATTATTCACACTTGGCCTTTCTATATCCTGCTTATAGATTTGATGATTAATGTTTCTCCTTGAGTTAAGCCTACCCTGGATTTACCAGCACGCGTTGGGAAAGTTAAGAGGAGGCAGTTGTGTGACAGAAGATGCTGTCCCTTATATCTAACAGCAAAACCAACACAATAGAAAAACTAGAGTAAAAAGCACAGAAGCAGCAGACGCTGAGCACAAAGCAGCCATCTCGGCAGCACACCGCCGCCACC
>NW_009230350.1:1386-2106 GCF_000690835.1 Fulmarus glacialis
ACACCGCCGCCACCGTCGACGCACGAGTATCTCGGTTGTATAGTAGGAGAAGCAAAAACCTCCCCCAGCATTCGGAAGACGCCGACGCCGGATGCTTTGGGGGTTTGCTGGCACCACGGAGACATAAGCTGGGCAGATCCCTGCAGCAAGGCAGGGGCGCACAGACCCCCCTCAGCCCCCTTTCCACCACATAAACCCAACAAGGGGTCTCCAGAGAAGGACCTGCTACCCCCACAAGCTGGGAAATGGGGAAACCCAGCTGCTAACGTCTCCACGCTGGGACTAATACAGCTCAGCCAAGCAAAAATCCGTAAGCCAGCAGTGAGCTCACCTGCTCTTCTGGGCACTGGCTCCCCCGGCATCGCTGCTGGCCCCCGGCAAGGAGGCTGCGCTGGCCGTGACGGTCCTGGTCCCCTCAGAGGGACCTGGGACAGGTCTGCAGGGCTGAGCCCCTCGGGGGCCGAGTGCTTTTCCAGCCGCTCCTCGGGGCAAAAGGCATTTCCAGCTGAGCTGCTCTCCAGGGTTTCTATGCCAGGCAGGCAAGAGGGCCACGGGCTTCATGCAGGACCTTGCCCAATGCCAAACTGCACGTGGAGGTCGGCGTGGAGAGAAGGAGTCAGCCAAGCCTGGCTCCTCTTCCTCAGGGAAGGCACTCGATTCCAGGTCCCGCGGAGGGAGAAGAGGAGAAAAGAAGGGGAGAAACCCCACCAAACCCTGGTC
>NW_009230350.1:2258-2607 GCF_000690835.1 Fulmarus glacialis
CCTCACCTCTGTCCCCATGATTGGGCCAGCTGGGCCGAGGCGCCTGCCCCACACCTGGGGGGACGAGGCAGAGCATTAACCCCGTGTGTGCTGCTGCCCGGAGGAGGGGAAAGGGCTTTCCCCGGAGTGATGAAACCCCCACGAGCCGCCCCGGATGCTGCCATGGACCATCCCTGCTCCTTGCCACCCTCCTCCAGCTGCTTCATGGCCCCAAAGCTGCCCCTTCTCGCCTGGCCGGCAGGTCCCCCTCGGGCCGGACCCCTGGCTGAGAGGGGAGCGTTTTCCCCCTGCTCCTGTTGGGGCAAACTCGTGGGGGCTCACGTGGATCAGAGCGCAGCATCCGCACCGT
>NW_009230351.1:0-3925 GCF_000690835.1 Fulmarus glacialis
CCGGCCCCAGAACTGAGCCCTGGGGAACAAGCACTAAGTCAAAACAGGCTGTTTTTCATGTGTCAAAGTTCGAAATTAAAAATATAGATTGGCTCCAGCTGCAGTTTTTTTATACCACTTTTATCCTTGATAGGGATGAGGGTGAATCACAGGAGAAGGATGCCACTTCAGAAGGAACAGCCAAGTGTGACATTGTCACTGGTAACCTATAAATTATACACGGAGAATTGCTGCTTGTTTAATCTTATACTCAAAGCCAATCAATACATGTTCTAGTTTGCACTGATGGAAGTTCACAGGCTCTCCTGGGTACCTCAGCAGCATGTTTTGGGTGAGCATCGCCTCTGCTGCTAATTCCCTACCTCTGATGACCCACTTCTGCCTCTGCAATGAATTTTCACATCGCTGTGATAGCATATTTTCATTATTTTATGTTACACCACAAGCCAGTGAAGAGGTGCTGCTAGGTACCTTCACCTATGGAGTTCAGCAAATCTTCAAAGATGGATATTTTTCTTCTTTGAAAAGATATGAGCACTGGATTTTCCCTTTATTGCTTTCATATAAATTCGGTCTTACAGAAAAGCAATTTCACCTGAGATTAACTTATCCTTGTAAAACATTCCTGTCTTCACTTTAGAGCTGGTTGTTTTTCACTGTACATGATTTATTTTTCAACCAAACTAAAAAGATATTTGCATTTTGGTGGGATTTTTCATTTTCTAACTAAATGCATCAGCAGCCTACATGCAATCAAGTTTATGAAGATTGAGAAATAAGTTTCCCTTTCCCCGCTGTAAAGCACGAAAGACTGGGTTTCAGACTCATCCTCCTAACAGAAATGTTTTCTGTAACCTGCTGTCCCATTGGTATGCGATTTCATTTGTTTTGAGTAAGCACAAAGCAATAAGTAGACTGAAATCTTTTTTTAAATCAACAGCATCAGCCACCTCTTCTGGACACCAAATGTCTGAATACCCTCTCAAGACATTGCACAGAGGAGACTCCGTAACGCTTTCTTTTATCATATCTTTCTTTTTTGGATCTCTTCAGGCATTTTTTGCCAGGCTCATTCTAGTTTTTAAGACCAATCTGTTTAAACCATGTATTATCATTCAAGTGGTGGAGGATGCTGATGCAGATCAATTACTGAACACGCTCTTGCTTTAACAGCCTAGCTGCAGAATTGCATATATTGGCTTTGCAATCCACAGAAGCACAGTGGCCACAAATGAAATGCTGCTTATTTTTTAAATGACAGCCTTTCTATCAGAGGAACCTGGGGTAGGGTCAATACATAAATCAGCACATTGGGAAAAAGAAATAGAGTTGCAGGGTTCTGCTCCGAGATCTTCAATTTTGTGAGTCATGCAATTCACAAGCGAAGGTTAAAAATGTTCTTGGGCTTTAACTTGTTGTAATGCAGGGGTTGCCAAACTTTACTGATTGCTCTGTCTCTTAAAAAAGATGTGGAGAAATTTCATATGCAAGATTCTCCTCCTAATGCATGTTTAATTAAAAACTTAATTGGCTTCAGCTAAGTATTTCTGAACTCTGGTAAAGTAAATGAACATTTAAAGCTCCCTTGCAGCCATTATAACAAGCACTAGCCAGAAAAATAGGATTTTGTTTTACAAAAAATAAAGACTTTAATGTGACATGAAGTAGAACCAAGACCTGTCGACCAGTCAAAAGGGCAGCAGGCAGGAAAGCCAGGTCTGAACTGGGCAGTGAGGGGGGACCCTGGACTGTTGCAGGGTTTTTTTCTTTTGCCAGAAATTCTGCTTTGGTTTCTGTTGCCCAACAATTTTTTTCTATATTCTATTTTTTTCTAAGGGGGGTGTCTATATTTCTGTAATATCTTTTCTTCTTTTTAATAGAGCAGCATTTCCCAAGCAATGACCTCACTCGAAGGCATTTGAATTGCTCTAATGAGAGCAGCCTTTGAGGACATCTTGTGTTTTTATTAAAAAAGGAACAGCACATGATACTCTCTGTTAATGCTCTGTGCAACATGAACTATAAAAAAAAAAAAAAGAAAAAAACCCAATTATCAGAAAAGCTATCTTGATATCCCTCTTAATATTCTGCAATAATCTAGAAAAAATATCTGACGGCCTAAGATCTGATGACCCATCAAAGGCACCCGTTCCCCAGGATGAAGCTTTGGGAAATGCAGGATTCTGTATTTGGGGACTTGACTTGTAGCTAAAACTCTGCTGGGTTTTCCGCACAAACCTCAGACATTTGGAGACCACCCAGCAGAGGCCAGACCACAGGGACGGCCACCCTTGAGAAGGTGCCCCAGGGAGAGGGGCAGAGTCCCTGCCCGATAGTCTCTTGGAGCCAAAAAGCCAGAGCTCTGCCTGGTGTAGGGTCTGATTTTAGCACGTCAGAAACACAAGTCACCCGTTGCCTAGTCTTCCTCTGCAGACTCATCCCCGAGCTGCAGGGAGGAACTCATCACTCAGCATTAATGTAGCTGAGAATTTTAAATGCTTTAAATTCAACCTCTTACATCAGAAGCGTTCGGTTCCTCCCTGTGATGCTTTGTGGACCTGTCGATCAATTAGAGCATCAGAGCTGAAGCTGGCAGCCTTCTGCCGCTGGTTATACGGCTTGCGAAGTCTTCACTGTCTACGGTGATGGCTTCAGCTCAGGTTATTTTCCTCATTTTATTCCTGGTATAATGTGGGATTCAGCCTTCAGAGTCAAAGGACTCTGCTTCAGCCATGGTTTTAATGGATAAGCACTAATTTTTGACCACGAGTTTCTGCAAAATGCAAATTCCAGTTCCTTCATGTCAGATTGCCCAAAGGCTCCTGGAGATGCTCTGCCAGCCATGCTGGGTGAACTCATCTCCCCCTGGATGGTGGGATGGGAAGGTTTCCTCAGCCCTTGCTCTGGGTTGTCCTCCTGCACCTGCCCAGCCAGCCAGCCCTCCTGGCTGAACTGAGGGGCCAGGAAAGCTTCTCCTGCTCCTCAGACATTTTACCATATGCTTTAGCTCCTGAGTTAGCCACTGATCTCAAAAGGCTATTTAGCAGAACATCTGCAAAAATAAGAAGAAATAAACTCCCACTCTGGATAAACCCACATCCCACCAGTGACACAGGTACCACAGATCTCTGATGTGAATCCATGTCTCTCTACTACCACATGTCCCTGCCTAGGTAGACATATGTCCCACTGAATGGACCATGCGGACAAGAAATCAGAGGACTGCATGCATCTTTGGTTTTGTCAAGCTTTATTTCTCCATAAGGGGATTGTTTTTCTATTGGTTTTGAGATAAGACCAAGCAAATTCCCTGTCATGACAGCTGGATACATGTTCTCCAGAGCTTAGACTGGTCCTTGGTGTGAGGTGGTAATGAATGAAGAGTACCTCAGGTCTGCACGTTGCCTAGATATGGAGAGAAAAGTCCTGCTTAACTCACTTTCAGATAGAAAGAGAACTGAGAAAGTCTTCCTGAATTTGCCTTATACTGGGCTGCATCCTGCGACTGGGTTTGCCGTGGCGAGGGCAGATGCGGCTGCCTGGTCCTCTGCAAGAGGATGCAGGTGTACAGTGCAAATATACAAGAACAAAACCTACACTATAGAGACTGAACTGGGCAGCTCACAGCTTCAGAAGTACCAGGAACTCAAGCAAACATCACCATGCAAACTGCTTTTTCAGCTGAGGAGACTTTAATGAGCTTGAGGAAGCTGAGATAAAGCAACCTCCCCAGGTTTTCTTCCAAATTAAGCTCTGCTTATACCAGTCTTGCTGAAGTTCAAGCACTCTGGTGTTCAGCCCAGTGAGAGGAGGGAAGGGCCCTCAGTGCACAGCTGTGATTTCTTTGGGTTGGCTCTCCTGACTTTGAAAGGGGAGAGTTGCACAGCCTGAATCATAATCATGGAATCATAGAATCATTAAGATT
>NW_009230352.1:0-2928 GCF_000690835.1 Fulmarus glacialis
CCTCCGTCCCGTCTCTGCCGCCGGCAAGGCACCGAGCGCTGCCCCCTCCTCGCCACACGACCGCCGGTGACAGCCCGGAGCCTTTCCCGCTCTCTCACCCCCGCCCCCGCCGGCTCCCTGCGGGGCCCGGAGGGCCGCTCCACACACAGGCTGTGACCCACACTGAGGGACAGGGATGCGGGTGAGCAGGCCACAGCCGCAGCTCTGCACCTCGGCGCGTGCTTTATTGGCAGTCAGAGAAGTAAACGATACCAGACACCAGCTTGCCTCTGCCTAAAGACCGAGCCTCCCGTTACGAGAGCGGATCTGCTGCCTTCTGCACGACCCAACGCGCCGCTGCCCTCAGCGGCCACCTTCGTACAAGCATTGCACACACTTGGCACTCTGCTTTCCAAGGCAAAGACTGAAAAGTAAAGCTGATCCAACACTCTCCAGTGCTTCAAGAAGACATTTCTGTCCCAGTCAGACCATCACGTCCGTACACTCGTACCAGAGCCTTCGGGAGATTCCCGACAGCACTGTTAGGAGATGAAGTGAGTCTGTGGGGTGATTTGTTCCAACTTGTGATCAGCTGGGTTTGCTGATGCTTCGTAATTGCAGATGGTGACTTCGTGGCGATGAGCCTGAATTAAGATTAAACGTGTTAGTCCAGAGGAGAGCAGAATTCAAGTCCCTCCTAAAACACCTGACTCGCAAGAGCTGAGCAGGTTCCCAACTTACAGACTTTTCATCACAGACCCCCCATCCCCACCCCAACACTACCCTCACCTTCTTCCTCACCGCTAGAGCTCAACTATGATTTATGATAGAGCTAAACTATGATTTAAAGCCCTTTTTATGCTATTAGCACAGTCTTGCTCATCTCTGCTCTCACCCACCTCCGTCCACTCTCCTTTCAGGCCTATATAAAAAATCTTCGTTGTCTCCGCTCCAAAGTTCTTCGGAAAGTGGATGGAGAGATGGTAAACATTGGAGAAACGGGCAATTCTGAAAGAAAACACAGTCTGAAACCGGAGCTGTGCGTACAAGCTGTCACTCTGCTGCCTTGCCACCTGCTGTCAGCACGGCGCCGTGGCCCTGCACCGTGCGTAGCTCCCACCCTAATCCGAGTCAGACTTGGGAGCAAATGCCTGAGGGTGCAGGAGGAGCAGCTTCCCTCACGCTTGGGGTGAGCGGGCCAGCAACAAGCTGTCACCGGGGCCAGGAGCAGGGGACGCAACACTGGGATGATTCTGCACCCCAAGAAGTCCTGGGCCATGGATGCAGGCACCCCCCGGGCTCCAGGGAGGAGGTTTTTCAGACCAGAGCTCTCACCTGACAAGGGCAGGATGGAGCCAGGGAGGCAAATTCTACTGTGGGCAGCTTTGAGGTGCAAGGGAAGGAACTACCCCTCTGCTAGCAGTTTCCTAGAATTGGGCGGCACAGCAGGAGGCTGGATAAAGCACAGCTCCTGTGCTCGGGAGGAGCAGCCCCCCGCATCCCCCAAGCATGTGGGTCTGCATCGTACTTGGTGGGGTACTCCAGCTCGCCCGTCGGATCCCGGTTCAGGCTGAACGTCTGGTCCGGTTCCCTGGCTGCGTCATCAAAGGACATGTGAGGAATGTTCTTGAACCTGGGAAGAAAGGGAGGAAACCCAGGAAGTTATTAACACACAGGTCAGCTAATTGTTTTCCTTCCTATCCATTAGCACTACCCGGATTCTTCTCAACAATAATAAATCGGATTTGCTTTGTCTTCTAAGAGAGAAAATACCAACGCCACCACAAAGCATTATCATGTTCCAGAATACCCAGCACCCTGAAGAAATAACAAGGAAGAGCGAGGAACAAAGCTGGGGAGATACGGATCTCAGCACGCTTGGGTACATGAAGAAACCCAGACCCTAGTACACTGGACACCAAGGACTATAGGGGCTCAGTAAAGGTGTATTTCTTTCCCCACAAGCAAGAACTGCAGAGTACTCAATACTCTTTCATTTAAAAAAAGAAAAAAAGGTAGTATTAAGAATAATCTGTCTCCCTTCAGGAGCTAAAACAGGCCGCGTGGCTCAGCACAGCCAGACTGCTGCAAAGAGCCGCACAAACCTCACCTGGCTGCAGGACACTCCGTCACTTGTGTCCCTCCCTCCCAGACCTCAGAGTTCCCCCCCAAAGCATAACCCCCCTTGGCCCATTGATCCTTCTGCAGCCCACTAAGCCAGCAGCAGGTTGGTTTCTTCACAGCACAGCCAGTGTCTCAATCAAATGTTCTCTTCTAATTAAAATCCGCGCCCCATTTCTCTAGAGAAAAGGCAGCAAGCAGCCACAGTCATCTCTGTACAAGTTATGGTTTCTTTTTCCTCCTGGGGCCCTGGAATGACTGAGGTGCTGCAGAGTAACGCTGCTTTCTCCCACGTTATGCACCCTCACCGGGTGCTTGGGCACCCAACAGGGTAAGACTCGCTGTTCTTGTTAGCTATGACTCAGTTTAAGCTCCAGCAAAGTTAATGCTTGTTTTACTTACAGTCTCATCTCTGCTGGATGCGTACCGTCGTCTTCTCCCATCACAATTACTCCTTTTAATTTCACATTGCCCGTAAACCTGCCAAAAGACACAGAAGTGGCATTTTCACCCCCGT
Organism: Fulmarus glacialis; assembly: GCF_000690835.1. Classification (NCBI taxonomy): domain Eukaryota; kingdom Metazoa; phylum Chordata; class Aves; order Procellariiformes; family Procellariidae; genus Fulmarus; species Fulmarus glacialis. Next base: position 2,618 of record NW_009230352.1, read on the forward strand.
TCTTTCCAAATCGGCCCCGGTTACAGCAGCACACGGACGTGCCTCATTCCCAGGAACACAAAGGCGAGGAACAAGCCCTGCCAGCAGCCAAAATGATGCCAAAGGAGCTTAGGGAAAGCACTTACGGGATATTAAACAGAAGCTCCTCATCATCGTCGCTTTCTACGAACTGGGGAGAAAGAGCAGCAGGTCAGGGCTGGCCCTGGCTGCGCAGGTACGCGGGTGTCGCGCTGGGGGAACACGGGCCGGGGGGGCGGAGGGGCTCAGGGGCAAGGCGGGGACCCCCAACACCTCACTGACTCCCGCGCCCC
>NW_009230353.1:0-18605 GCF_000690835.1 Fulmarus glacialis
ATTCGCGCCGAACTGACCTGCCGCCGTTACAGATGGGTTTCGTCTGGTCGCATTATAAATGGCCACAGCAAAAAGGCGGCGCAGCTTGCGCTCCTTAATGAAAGAAAATTTTGTCGATAAATCGTCAAACTTCCACAGCTTATCAAGAACTCCGCGTATACTTATTAATTTCCCTGCCACGTAGCTATTGACCAGTCTTTACTTTTGAAAGGCTGTTACTCCAACTCTCCTCAAAGCAGGCCCAAGTGCGACATTTGGTTTGTGGGACCTTCAGTCTGTGTGGGCCCTGCCAATGGCCAAGTGGTTTGACTGCTTGCAGCACAGGTACTCCTTTAAAGACACTGTTCCCCCCATCTGATGAACAGCCATCCCCATGCTGGGACAGCGCTGGCAGGAAAAAAATTCATGGGCAGAAATGGTCCAAATCCCCCAAGACTGAGATTTTTTTTTTGGAAGCAAAAGGGTCGCTGGCAGCATTTGGCCTTAGTGGAGTGAGAACGAGAGCAAGGTGCAACACCTCCACAGCCCTGTGAGGTTTGCAAGTACCAGGCATAGGCACGAGGTGACTGTACATAAATGCCCAGAGTCTAAAAAAGTGTACGTAATGGATGGCTTCAGTTGCCTTTTTCTCCCATACTGGTATTGGCTTTCTAATCTGAAAGATCTCATTATCTGATGACAGTAGTGAAGTAGGGAGGTTTTTTTAATCTGTCTGCACAGTGCCTGTTTTTGTAAGCCTAATTCCACTTTACAAACCAAATGCAAAGGTGAAAAACAATATCTTCTGATAAGGAGAGTTGCTTTTTTTAATTGACAGACAAGTAGGATTTGAACAGACCAGCAGGATTTTGTTTGCATTGGAAGTGCTTTAGTTTCTGATCTGAAGAACAATGAAAAAAGTAGTAAGATTCAGAGGCATCCTTTATTAAGGGAATATTCCTCATGATCCAGTGAGGCTACAAATAATATTTCACAGGATGTATCTTTTGTTGCAGTTTTACAGAAGCAGATGAAGTATGTGGCAGGGTAGTGGTAAGAAGCATTGTGCAAGTACTTAGCTTTACAGAGGTGTGCATGATTGGATAAATAGGCTTTCTAATATTACAATTAATTTTTAATAACAATCTCATGATCTGATGGAAGAATCAGGTTTAGGAATAAATAATCTCTTGTTCCTAACACATGAATTTTGAGTCTCCAGTGGGAAATTGTATCCTCAAAAAGAACAAGCAAGGTGTTGTTCCATACACAGCGGTTCTTGGGCTCTTTGGTCCTGTACTGTCCTCTGATGCTGTTGGATACTCACTTCATCACAACTCTATCCCGGTATAAAACCATCGACTCAATGCAGTTACTCCTCATATATAGAGTAGTGCGATCTGAATCAGGCCCAAATACACACATGCAGTTTCAAACAGGGTCGCAGTCAGAGTATCACTGACTTCAAGGTGTCTCTAAACAGAGAGGTCAAAATACATCGTTAGTAACTTCCAGGAAGGTCAGCACGGAAAGACTTCTTTCAGTGTGAAGGCTTAGCATCTTCTCGCTGACCTTCAGTTCATGCAATGGGACAGCGTCCATTTTTGCCATCTGTGGTGATGGCGAACTGCTCTTTATGGGCAGAGAGCCCGTGATAACAAATTTTGACAGTGCCAGGCTTCTGCACCAGTTGCGCATGCATTGGATTTGCTGGTCACACAGTACAGTGAAGTGAGCTGTTTGAACAAAAAAACGAAAAAGATTCAAAGTGTTCTTGAATATTCTGACAGAGTCTGCACAGCTCGGGAAGTTGATGGATAATTTTTATTCCAAACCATCAAATAATTGGGCATTGTAAATACACGCAAGCAAATCTGCTGACAAAATACTTGATAAAAGTGTCTTCCGCTTGGGATTAAGTGCCTTCCTTTTCAAAAGGAGGTTGAGGTCTTAGCATGTGGTTGCAGCCTTCCCTTGGGCTTTTATAGGGCAGGAGGTGCTTAAGAAGCCAGAAAAAACAGACTTGGAACAGGCCAAATCACGAAGAGCTCTGAAGAGCCACAGACCTCAGGGCCTGATTCTGATCCTGCGTACCTCATTGTGAAATGGGAGACACGTTCAAACTGATGCCCTAAAATGGCTAAAAGCTCTAAAAGCAACATTCAAGCCAGGCAATGTTTTAGCACAGGGTAACACTGCTCTCTATAAAAGGAACACAGCAGTAATTATAACCAAGTTGTGATCCATGTTCCTTAAAATTTTTATGACCTATTGGAAAATTTCCTCCAGATTTTCGGGGGCAACTTTCATACCGGAAAATGTCTGTGGATTTTCCTAATCTCTGTATATAATTACTGTGACTGATAAGGCAGTGAGGAACAGCAGTGCATGCTCAGTCTCACATGTGTCCTACTGAAAGCAGGTCTGGAGAGAAGATTTGTATCCAAACCACAATAATTTATAGGCCATAGAGATCTAAGTCTTCAGTGTAAAGTCAGCCCTGTGTATAGGTGGGAGCTTCAGCATGAAACACTTCTACACTGAGTGAAAAAGCGGAGCGGGGAGAGAAGCAGGCTTCCTCTGACAACATTGTCCTTTCCCTGTATTTATAGAGATTATGTAAAATCTGGAAAGAAGAGGGCAGTAGGTACGGCATTCATTTTTAAAACCATGCTATGACCAATGATTGCTAACTGCTCAAAACATCCTTCTTCTGTTGCTAAAGAAAACAGCCAAATAGAAGTAAGAAGGAGGATAATTTAACTAATTATTTTTTCCTGTGTTGATTCAAACTGGAAAGTAAAAAGGGCAAGGCTGAGCTTCTTGAGAATTTGAAGATGAAATCACAAAAACTGAAAAACTGAACTGTACAAATCCTAAGAACAAACTAAAATCAGAAATTACATAAGAGTTAAAACCATAAAATGGACTTTGCTTATTATCACATTCATGAGTAATGGCAGCTTGAGTGAGCTATGTTGCATCAGAAAATATTTAATCTGGCTACATGGAGGACATTTGAGAGATTTACCATTCTGAAAATTCCTGACGTTGCCCACATTACATGAGACTGTTAGTATCTAGCACAAAGTATATAAGAGAAAAAACAGATTTGATTCTTAATAGACAAGTATTATGATGGTTGCACTTAACTGTCAAAGAGATGGTGTTTTAAGCAAGGTGATTTGGCTAATTTCCTCTAAAATCCTAACAAATAATTGTCTTAAATATTTTTTACCTCTGCATAGGTATGTAAATTCAGCCTGGGTGTGTTTCACAGGAGGTGGGTATCAATCTTGGCTACTTAGAATGATGTAAAAAAAGAACCATATTCCATTCCAGTAAAATTTTTACTCTGACCTACTTTGCTAGATTTACCTATCCTGTTATAAAAATACATTTTCTCCTCCTTACAGTGTAGACATAGTCTAAAATTGAATCAAGTGACCAGACTTTGTACAAAGAAATAAGTGAAGTTTAGAGCAATGTTAATAAGCAATATCCTTTCCTCTACTTTGAAGAGCTTACGGTCCATCTGGTGAACAAACACTACAGGCTTATCTAAACTCCAACTCACAGACTGACTCATAGGCGGTTTAGAAGCACATTCTGTAATCAGTGAAAGACTAAGTTATTTCAGAGTAAAGATTTGCATTTTTCTTAAAAACAGTCATGTCCCTATCACATCAAAATTTAGATTTCAGATATATGTTATCAGGTTGAAGGGGAAAAAGGCGTATCTGGGAATGAACTGATTTGTCTAAGGATAGGTATCTCTAATATACTCAATCTTAAAAAAAAATCTGTGAAGCATCCAGAACAATTAGCAAATTTGTGTATATTTCTATGATTTAAAAACATCATAAAACCTAAGGAATGCACCTTAGGAAAAGAAAAGATTGAAAATAGGCCACGAGCCTGAGCAGTGTTTGATGAGTAATCTGCAGTAACAGTAGAGGTATCTTCCTGAGGTTTGGGCTTCTCCTATGAAGAGGCAAATTCTTTTTTTTCTTTTCCTTCTATCGCTAGCAGGAACAGCATACCACCCCTAATCATTTTAGTGAAGTGTTGTGCATATGGAGGACATATACCTTTTCCCCGGGAAGCTGGCAGTCTTACTGGTCTACCCGTCAAATCTGAGAGAGCAAAATAGGGTAGGGAATTACTCTTTGAGAGACTGATAAAAATTTCACCATCTCAGACTACAGTTCAGCGTCTGCTCTGCAACAGGTTACCAACTCATTGCTTTTTGTTTTTAAACACTGGCGTCTTGTTATACTTTAAGAGTAGGGGAAATGCATCTTGATTTTTTTGGAACCACAGCACTGTCATTAACTCACTCTGTGTTCTCCAATTCAGTCATTTTATGGTTTACATGTGCATTCTTCACCACTCAGGTATACTGTACCACAAATATTCAGTATTCCATCTCTTCATAAAGAAACAAAACCCCAAGATTCCTTGCTATGTACTCATTTTACATCTAGCTACTCTCCAAATGAGTTATAAAAGCCAGGTTCTCTCTTAGCGTGCATTGGCAGAACTAAAGTCAATGCAGATGTGACCATTGTGTCCAAGAAATGCCTTTAGTTCTGGTGGTTTTGTAAAACTTGAGATTCCAGCAAGCCATTCTTAATCCACTCTTGTTCCATTTTGCCACTTAATAGTTTGCAAATGCAAGCTCTATGTCAACGAGAGTGTCAATGTCAAACAAGTGTCAATGTATATGCAAAAGCCAAATTTTTAACACCAATGTTTCATTCTGGTAAGAGTATCTATAAATTAGCAACATAAATAATACTTATTTTTCACTTCTGGGTCAGTATAGTCAAAGACAATAAAACCAGGTACTTTTATATGTTCAATTTATGTAAAATACATAATACATATATGGAATATATATTACTTCTTCCTTCTGAGAGATAAATTTAGTTCAGGACCTTGGCATATGCTCCACTTCAGGAAGTGAAGGAAAATGGAAGAATTACTCCCTTCAACATCACATTAAAGCGTCCCTTTTTCTTTATAATCTCTTAGCATATATAACCTTTTACTACCAATGAGGGGGAATGTCATGTATGTATACTTTATATACAGCCCTCAGTGTTGTGACAGCTTTTTCTTTCAGCCAGTGGTCGAGGATAATCACGGAAGGATTACCCATCTGTTCTTGCCATGTGGCATTCTGTCTTCGGTAAGGAGATATTGCAGTTCACAGCTTCCTGCAGTTCTTCTTTCTGATGTTCTCTCATTAACTAAAAATTGTATTATTATCCTTCTGAGTTACTAAGTTGGAAAGTCTGGAAGACTCATGAAGGTGACCTACTTTGGATTATCTAAGTTAGAACTAGCCACTGACTGTTTCATATAGCACTTTGTTTAGATGCAGAAGGAACTGGTTTTTTTGGCTTGGGCTTTCATTTTGGGTTTTGCTTTTCCTTTTTTTTTTTGTCTTCGCACTTGATGGAAAAAGATAGGTGGTACCCAAAAAAGGAAAATCAAAGGGGAAGAGAAGAAAAAAAGAGCCTTTTTCACAAAGAGCGACACTGGAGATTGTGTGTGCATGATTAGTCAGTTTTTCAAAACACCAACAGGAAGTTTTTTAGACTACATTTATTACAAAGACATACCAATGCAAAGTATGTATAGAGATTTCTTCCGCTTGTCACCTGCAACATTTTCCATGTGTCTAAACTTTTATTTGAGACATTGTTTGCTGGAAAGAAGCTTTTTAAAGGAGATTCCTATACTCTCTCATTTTGCCTAACACTGAAAAATACAGTATTTTAAAGACAAATAAGTTTCATTCTTAAGCTTCTGATATGATGCAAGTTCATCTGCGTGAAAGCTTGCTATAAAAAATACCTAATAAAATAGCATGGCTGTTCTCCATAAACAGGACCATTTTGTGGTAATTGATTTAATACAACTTCTTATGTCAGGGAACATTGTTTATGATATTATGTCAAACTCAGTATTGGCAGCTTCAACAGATCATTTGCCTGCCACTGATGCGCTTGTGTCCCTTGACCACGCTGGGTAGTCCCACAGAAAACAGTGTGCTAGGTGGAGCTGGTACTATATGCCCATGCATGACAGTGAAAGTTTGCTGAACTGCATAAATTCTCCAAACCCTTGGACCAAGTTGCCCAGGGAGGGGGGAAGTGTGAACGTGCTGTTTCCGCCGGGAGAGAGGAACAGAACAGGTAGACTGCGCTTCCTGCTGCGCTTCCTAGCAGCCGAGTTAGCAAAGAGGTGTTTCAGCTTACCTCGGAAATTGGTCTGTCAACACCACAGGCTTATCAAGGATATTATAAACCAAAGACAATTATACAAATTTAAGCAAACTAACTTGATAATTATCATTAATCTTGCTATATTTAGACAGGCATTAACAAAAGGGGCTGCAAAAACCTGCTTGGCTATAATTTGGATGCTACAAGAAAAGGAAGTATTCAGACAAGATATTTGATGTGCCTTAAAAGAAAAACATTTTTTGGAGGAGTAAGGTATTAGTCCATGTATGGCAAAGATGACTGCGTCATACATTATATGATTTCTCATTTTAATAGCTTTTGAATTCGTGGAACTGGTAACACATTGTAATTGAATCAGGGAAGAGTTTGGTAAAGATGATACCTCCTTTACAATCTTTGAGAATTACTCTCATTTTTAACGGTTCAAGCACCGACTTTTATCTACGCCCCAGATCTTCCATCACAATGAAAAAACCTCCATAAATAGGACCAAAAGATGCAAGATTCATTGAGAATCTAGCAAACATACTCCTCTAGGGAACAAGTTCCCATCTTTGCAAGACAAGAAGGCAGGTTTATGAAGCCCTGTGGAGACTAAGGAGCCAGAGGAAAATCCTTGTGAGCTAGCTAACTAACAGCAGTTTTGCAGTAGCAAACATCAGAAATATCTTGAAATTATCTTCTACATCTGTATGGTTTTGGCCTCATAATGATTTCTGCTTTGATGAACTTAAGGACTGGGAGGAAAAAGAGCTGGTAAACCAATCTGTCCACATCAGCAGCATCATACAAAACATACCAGCTGCCTGCGATTTCTGTGCTGCTGACCATGCCTAAGCAGTGGCTACTACGTAGTGACCGCTTGCACACACATGTAATCAGTGGTTTGTTCGCTTGTTTGCATGCCTGCAGCTGTACAAATTATGTACGTATGGAGATGGCCAAGTTACGCCACAGTACAGCACATACTGTTGTAACCACCTTTAAGGAAAAGGTGTGGTTTGGTGCCCATCATCATGGCTCCATCAGTTTTGAAAACTGGTATTTATCTCATCACGAAAGAGCACTGTAGATGTGCTGACTCTTCAGCAAGGGCCAGTGGAGGTAGTGGCTTGCTTGCTCTCTGTGGTCTCACTAAGGGAAATGATACACGGGGTACTAAGTCCTGCTGCTTCTACTTCCTTCAGGTCTGCCTGGTCAGATGGAGATACTTACATGACTGCAGTTCTGCCTTTTGGATAGTACAGGTTCTTGCCGTGACAACTCCGTGCTGAAATTACTGGTTCATTCCACCCATTTTATTATTAAGTTGTGGGTACTGCAGATGTCTGACAACTTGTTTGCCTGGAGAACATTCTGCTCCAAAAGGCCAAGAGGTGTTTGCCATAAAGGCTAACTGTTCTGGCAGTGACATGATGTGCAGGAGACATCCACTTTTCATGTAAGAACTCAAATAACGCACTCCCCCATAACCCACCATAGGTGCGTAATGCATGTGCTATATTGCAGAATTACTCAAATATCTAAATATTTATATGTGCAAAATTCAGGCATATACATGTATGGGCATTTTTGAATAGACAAATAGATGCCATGGGTAAAACACCTTAGCTCACAGAATACAGATTAGGGGTTGGAACTTAAATTACAATAGTTTGCCCCAGGAATGACATTAATAAGTGTTACCTCTCTTGTAAAGGCAGAGAAGATTTAGAAAAGAAACTAAATACTATTCAGTAAAAGGGAAAATAAGTAAGTAGACCCTACAGTGATTACACTGTGCTCATAAAACAATTCAAATATATTCCTGTTGTCTCTAAGTCTTTGACACTAAATTATAGTATAAAATAAATTCTTCAGGAAGTTCATATAGCAAGTTATTTCTATATAATGTGCAAGCCACCTTTAAGATCAAACAAAATGTTAAGTAATGGTGAATTTTAATTCTGATTAATTCTGAACCATGTAGTAAATTGTGACAACACAAAAACGATCCCGTTCAATGGAATCTACATTCTCAGCAAAGTGACTATTACAATATATGGCTCTTTTTTGCCCTCGAATTGCTTCTAATATGTAGTTGCAATTTCATGTAATAGTAGGACACACCTTTCCTGATGATTAGTGAGAGCAAAGTTTTGCATTAGGTTTTTCTTTTCCTGAAGAACTGTTACAATAAAATATTTCAGATCTTGTATGACCTATATAAGCACCTGGAAATTCCTGTAAATTCAAAGAATTAAGTCTCAACCCAGAAAAGCACTTAATGACATGTATGATCCCACTGAATTTGGTGGCACATGCAAGGGCTTCAAATAAAGCATGTACTTACGAGCTTTGCTGAATTGAGGCCTTACGGAATGATGCCATGCAAATCAGTTTAAAAATATTCAGAAACTAAACTTGGCTTGAAATTGAATGTAACCGCTGATCAACAGTGATTTCTTAGGCTCTTTCTTTTGATGTATTTGTAAAATAATTGTACAGGTTTTTTAAGTTGTTCTCCTACCTGCATATTCAGAAAGATTTTTCAGGTTCAGTAGTAGGTGTGAGGTGTTTCTTCCTGAAAATTCGTATGCAACACATTATTGTCTCTGGATGAGCTTTGCCTGTGGCTGAACTAGGAAACAAACTGCCCAGCTGAACAAAAGCTTATCCGATTTATCTGAGGAGAGATTCATTTCTCTCCATTGCAGACCTACGAAAGAAAACCTCAGAGGAGCAGAATAGGGAGGGGGAGTCAGCATCCCTGTTTCTCCTTGCTTAGCAGTGGCCTGCTAGGCTTTTGCTTAGGAAATGAGCTCCTATAATTCGTTTGGCTAACAGTAAACATCTTCACATTTCATAAGAGAGGTGTGTTTGTATCCAAGTCCCGTGGTGACATTTAGACTGAGAGCTAGTCTAGTCCGTAGTCAGATCATGCAGAGAGTACTCTGGAAATGTTCTGATTTGCTATGCAGGCAAGTCCACAGCATAGCCATGATCCCAAATCTGTTCTCCAGCACTGTTGCTGCTCCAGGAAGCAGGATATAGCCAACTCTTAACACAGATTTTATGCATGCATGTGCAAGCCCGTTTGTTTTAATATATAGCTCTCCATTTCATTTGTAAAACTAGTGCTAAAACATTGTTGCAAATACACTCGTAAAAAGACTAGATTGCAGCTGGCTGGTGGCATAGGCTGATTGCATCTCATAGCCTTAATCTCTTCACCTCACTTTGCACACAACTGCCATCATCACAATTATCTGTTTGCAATCTCAGAAGGAGTGCTAAAGATGAAGCTGGAGTCTGACCCCGTCTCCCTTTGCAAGAAGCCTCTTCAAGTCAGTCCTTCTAAGTCACTAGGTTAAGGGCAGAGGAAAAACCAGACTTTTTCACCATTTTTAGTACATAACTTCTCTGTGACTAAACAAAGAGATTTGTTTGACATACTGTCAATCTGACATGTGTTTTAAGCATTAAAACATAAGTAAAAAGCCAGGGTACTATACGTTTGTTAATGATCAGTTACTATTTATAAAATATATTTAAGCAAATAAGATAATCTGCTTGTTAGTCAGCAGAGAGGCTCTAGGTTTCTTCTCGATCAGTTATATACAGGTAGATCTCTCACTTCTATTACCTCTTCAACCCCAGTCCTCCAGATTTACACAATTGTTGATGTGATTGTAGCTGACCCTATACAACGCTGCAACTTCTCAAATGGCCCCATTCTTGCCTGGAAACTGAACCCACAAATTTGGTAGCTCATTTTGCTAGATGAACTACGCTGAAACAGATTCTCAGACTTGGATTTACCTGAGCACAGATGGAAAATGCAAATAGGATCTGTAACGTTTATTTTTAAGTCCCATGTTGTGAAGGAGGAGGCATATTATGTATGTCATGCATTAGTCTTTCCTTTGTGCTGCACATAATTGGCAGAACTTTTCAGTGAAAAACTATCTGGCCAAATTCTCTTACAGCCTCATGCTCTGCAGAAATCTGTCTTAGGTTAATGTATATTAGGAGTAATATTCAAGTTGACTCTGCGCTCATCTGAAAAATGTGTTTAAAAAGCTCTGGCAGATACAATCCTTTTTGCCTGACTTTGTTCCCTGCTGTTGTTGGTCTCCCATGGGATTTCTTGTAGAGCGGTTAAGTGATCTATACTGAGGTTTCAAAAGCAAAGATAATAGGAGCTCTATTCATGGGTTAAACACTTAGCTACTTTAATACAAGATGTGTAGGAGCAGCCCATAATGACATTCAAATCTTGTTATTGCTGTGCTTCAGTGTAGGATGTAGTTGGTTTTGTGGCTGCAAGAAGCAATTGTCAGAGATGACTGTAAATCCTGAACAGCAAATAAATCCCACAGCATGTAGAAATTATGCCTGATTCTGCTCTTACAGCAGCAGAATGTATGTTGGGACTTCACTGTGCTTGCTCCTGACTTACACGAATGCAAATGAGATATTGCAATCCATGGCTTGTACCACACCTACCATCATGTCTGACTGTAGGGGCATCAGCTCTTAACTTCATATTGGCATAAAATTTCTAACCCCTCCTTTGCAAAAGACTGCTGCCTATTCATAGTGTCTTGGCTTGTGAGCATTCCCCTAAAACCAGTACTGCGGCAAGCTCTGAGCCTTCAGTATTTCTGGGTCTCGTGTCCAACTTATTTTTTATATGTCCTCCATGGCTTGCTAGCACCTCCCTTGCCTCCCCCCACTCTAAACTAGCAAATTTGCTAATAATGTGGAGAAAAGCCAAGCTTTCTTCCAAAGAAGTGCAGATTCTAGCCAAGTGCACATTAAATAATCTCATTGCTCTCTGTGCCTCTGAAACCTTTGCCACAAGGAAAAGTTGTAATAGACATAGATCCGGAGGCATGTCACACAGGCTTGGTTTTACTCATTAATCCATCAAAGACATTAAGCGCAAATATTAGAACCCTAAGCAGAAGATAAAGAAGGAGCTGCTTGAAAGCCAGGCTCATATTCATAACACAAAAGCTAGCTAGATTAACGGATTAAGAGGTCTATTGATATTAGTTCAATTTGTTTCACACACACAGTAAGAGATTAAAAAAAAAATTAACACTAGATGGAGAATCACTGGTTGATTAAATAGTATTGTAAAGTTTATTGCTAATTAAGCCCAAAGTATTTAAAGGTGCACAAGTGAATCTGGTGTCCAAATGCCACTGAATTTCAATGGATGTTGAATGCATGTAACCAATTTAAGTCTCTTTGAAGACAATGATGTAAACTTTGCTACATAAGCAATGCTAACATGGTATATGAAATGGAAACGTAGGCACTTGTTAGCCAGATAGAGTAATTTTGGCATTTTAAATGGCAAAATAACTTGCTGAATGACCATAGGCATTTTCTCAGTTTCACATGGTACAGCACCAAGTGTTCTATGTGTCAGAATAACCTTCAGAAAGGTTATGCCACCCAATTGACTGTAATCACTGCACTGCTTAAGCAGCCTCAAGTGCTACATGATTTCATGATGACGAAGTGAATCGTTCTACCATATGAGCTCTGAAATGCAGAGGAAGCGTTCCAAAGATATAAGCACAAGATACAGTGGATACTTGCACATCAAATATAGGTGAAATTTATAATACTGCATTTCCATCAAATTTGTCATTTTTCTTTCACATTTCCTTTATCATCACTAGCTTGGATTATGTTTTATTTATTTGGCATGTGTGTCATTATAAACAAAATATTTCACTAAAAATTAAATGATGAAACTAGACATCATACAGATTTTAAATTTGGTATGAATCACAGTCACTACCGTAAATTCAGGAACAGGTCCTTAATCCATTTTTGCTGTGCATACTGTAGTCAAAAGAACAGTTTTAAGTGCTTCCCATCTCTCTCCCACTTCGAATTTTCAAATTCAATGTGTTTGTTCAAATAGCAAAGTCATCTCCTTACAAACAATAGATGGGGATTCATTTGGATACAGTTACAGTGCCTTTAAATAATCTGGTATATTTAGTTTTATTTTTATTACTGCATGACTGAGATGAAATCACCAAGTTTATCATAGGCTAAGAGCACACAAAGGATAAGTTAATGTAATTCAGCTGATGCACAGTAAGTTTCAAGATGCAGGGAAAAGTTATGCTGGACTGAACTCAGGTGTAAATTCCCATTACTATTTATAAGACTGCAATTTCTGCAGGGATAACAGGGTCTTCTGTTTAAGGTACGTAGGGAAAATGAGAAAGTCAGCATGGATAGAGAGTGTATGACTGATAAAACATTCATACGCAGACAAGTCCCCTCTGAAGATACAGCCAGTGGGGACCAGGCTGGAGACAAACATCATCTCCCCATCCAGCTGTCTTAGTGGGAGAGATCATCAATGCCAGCCACTTGTCACCACTCCCTGGTGGAGATAACTCTACTGAATACATTTACGGGAACACTCCTACAGTTCTTCAAGCAAATTTGTCTGAGATAGCTCAGACTATCCATTTAAAAACTGTTTAAACTTGCCCAATTGGCTCTGTCAGAAGCCTATTAAACACCACTCTCACAAACTGCTCTCCTTCAGAGCGGTCGTAAAGAGCATTTGAGGATGGTGACCTCGTCCTCTGATGCAGCTGGATTGGGAAGGAAGTGGAAAGGAGTGAAAAGAGCAACTCCTCCCCAGGTTTCTAAATAATTGTGCAAAAGGGCTAAAAAAAGCACTTAGTCTTACTATAGAGAAATGAAAACCAGTACCCTGAACAAGGAGGAACCCTTTTAGCTCTGCTGCTGTTTGTCTCAAATTGCCGTTTAGTTCCTCTTTTGGATTAATCTGTGAAATACCATCATTGACCAAGCACAGTAAGTGAGACCCGACAACAAAAGCACAAGTATCATGGGAACTATCAAAAACCCTTGGAGGAAAAAGCCCTGTACTCTTTATAGAGTCTCAGGAAATATACCCATCTACTATCGTGTTAGTCCTTTAGAGGAGCCTCTGAGGTTGGCTTTCTTTACCAGTAAGGCAAGATACTGTTTACACCACTGTAACTGCATGTCGGAGTTCCAGCTTACTGTCAGATAACTTCAGCAGTGGTGCAAATTTAAACTGATGTGCAATATTGCAAAAGGGCCATAAATAATTAGAAAAGAGAATCACGTAATATATTTGCACTTAGTACAAATACATACTGAAAACATTTCAAGTTGACAAAATAGCTTTGAACATCTCAAAATGGCTTTTCTTCTTTTTTTATAGTTGAACAGTTCAGCTGATTGAATTTTGAGATATTGCTGAAGAGATAAGAAAGGTGAGAAGTCAAAAAAAGAAAGGTGGTAGGTCTAAGGCAACACAAGGCAATAAAGACACCCACAGATTATGAAACAATATATGCTTAGGTGAGCTGCTCCAGCTACTGAAGAGATAGTGATGAAGCCAAGTCCTTAGGAAGGTGTAGACCCTACCGATGACTCTGACCTACCTTCTGTGGTCAAGAGACATACCCATAGCTTCATCAGAAAAAGGCGGGGGGTGGGGGGGGAAGAGAAAACTTTCATTTGCTAAATAATATTAGATACTGGCAAGAAAAGTAATAATTACGGTAAGTCTCAAGACAAGTCTCTTGTTCACTGTGTACAGTTCCTCCACTCTCTGAACAAAGTATTGCCTAGGCCAGCATACCAAAGAGCTGTCTCTGAAGTCCAATGGCTCTCCATTTCTCTCTCCTCCCCACTGTCACCAGATCTGGGCAAAAGATTGGGTTTTAATCCTTTCTGCTGCCACCGACAAAGAAGCCATAACAACTCAGTCCCTACTTCTGGGAAGTAATGTGCTAACAGCATATAAACAGAAGCAAATTACTTCCCAACTGAAGCAATGAAGCACCCAACAGAGTAGAACAATAAGAACTTTATCCTTGGCCTGTTCCTGAGCTGATGTACATTTACACCACCTCTTGCTAAAAGCCAATGGGCAAACTCTTTATCTAAGTCCTTAACACAGTATGGAATAACTGGAGATGGTAAATTCTATGACACAGCCTATCTGACTGCATGTCCTACGATGCAAAAAGAGAAATGAAAATATGTACTATACATCTTGGACAAAATATTAATAAATCTGCTAATGGCCTTCAAATACACCTAAGACTGTTGAAAAGAGAAAGGCAATAAATTATTCTCTGAGTCCAAATGAAGATAGGGCAAGAAAACTGCAACAAAAAAAGATTTAGAAAGACATTAAGAAAACTTTCTAAGCACTGGTAAGATCATCTGGGGAGGTTGTGAAGTCTCCACAAACACAGGTTAGACAAATAATCTGTCAGGAATGGCTTAAGCATTTCTAATTTTCCCTGAGGGCAAAATGAACTTGCAGGATCCCTTCCCACCCAATATTCTACAATTCTACAGAATATGCTAGCAGGTGAACAAAGGGGTCAGGAGCCCTGCCAATTCCACATGGAAACACAGATGAACCCAGTATTTCCTGTCTGCAAATTGTACGATGCTAGAAAAATACTTTCACAGCTATATGTATTAATAAACGTTACGATTTTACTGAAAGGATCTAAAGAAACAGTTGCAATAAGAAGGTCCAAATCATGGCTTAAGAAACATTTGCAAAGAACATTATTTATTTATCAGAAAAAGGAGACATGTTTCTGAAAGGCTGGCAGCACCCAATGAGCAAGTGCTGCATTTTACTAGTCCATTGGGCAATAGCAGTATGAGATACTGCAGCACTAACGAGCTTCAGCCTAGGCCTTTGTAGGCAACTCCTTTGAGTAGTTCATTTAGGAGACTAATTTAGCATTTAATTGACCAAGATCATTCCTTTGGCTGACAATTGTTATTTTGTATGTAGATACCTGACTGTTTCATGCACTGCGACTATTTCTGGACTGAGATCGCTAATTCCGTTCAGAATTCATGGTGATCACAAGCATTAGAATGAGCAGCTAAATACAGCTTTTGGCAGCCAAATTTCAGTTTCGTTGCTGTCAGAACTTCAGTTTTCATGGTTGGGCTATAATTTTCAGGCTGGTAAAACCTCAATTGTCATGTTTGGAGTTTCTTTAACATTTATTCTAAATGCACGAGTTTGATTTGTGTAGAATGGAATGACTTGCAGTGGCTCAGGGATTTGGCAAAAAGCTTCACATATTTCACCAAAATTCTGTTTGGCCTAAAGGGGCGTTACGATTCTAGATAAAGAATGTGCTTTTTTATACAGAGGTAATTTGTAATAGCGTATGTTCCAAAATAATTCTGTGTAAAAGATGAACTAAGACAAAAGCAAAATGATCTTTGCCTCCCCACCATGAGAATTAATTTCAGATTCAGAAAACACATGGAATTGGAAGAGTCTGATTTGACACATTTTGCAAACCATATTGTGGGTGAAAGCAGGGGAAGGAAGCAACTCTGTTACCATTAATCTTGAGCAGGAGGGCCTAGAGGTGAACCACTGAAGTTTCCTTTCAGTAATCCTTTGAGCTGTCTAGGATCTTTACATAGTGTTAGGGAGCAGAAACATTTGTGTAAATCATATCTAGTAACAAACCAAATTACAGTGAAAGCTCTTTGATGAACAACAGAAAGGAGGAGACTGCTGAAATCTTCTTCCTTTGGACAACTTGGATTATTTGGAGGCATCTGAACATTTGAAAAAGTCTGGGAAGAATCTGAAAATGCCATCTTTTCTAAAACAAAAGATAAAATTGTACCCTTTTTGGGTCATATAATTTTGACCTATATTTACACATGGTTGCACCCGTGGACTAAGCAAATACATTATGTGTGAGGTCCTATTTTTACATTCAAATTTGTGGTTTTGGTAAATGCAAATGACAGAAGAAGTTGACACGAATACATTGGCACCAGTTTGCAAGTCACCTCATTGCAAAGAAAGAGAGATTTGGGACTATTCATCACCTTAATACAGGGAAGGCTTCTACTGTTAAGTAAGTCGGTCACATGTAATGTTTTCAACTTAAGGCTAAGAAACTACAAGCTCTGAAGAAGCCAAGGAAGAAATATAATATTTGAGCGTGTTTACTGTAAAATGAAGGGCTATTTTATCTCAAATAAAACAACAAGTGAACGGCAAATCTGATATTGAAATAAATCCAATTTAGTCTCATGTAATTGCTTACATGTTTTCTAACTTCATGTCATATCTGAGCATCAAATTGATATTCTGTCACTTCTGTTTCAGTAAACTTAACTCAGACAAGTTGCCCTTTAGGTGCATCTTGGATGGAACAGTACTTGATCTTCATCCCAAGGAAATCAGTTTATTAAATTTGTTTGAAAAATTATTATCCAAACCATGACGCCTTTTCAGACAGTATTTGAACTGCATACTAAAAAGACCAAATTTCCCCTGAGAGCCAGCACAAGCACAGAGAAGATGAAATAGTGTAGTATATCCTCCCTCCGCAAGAAAATGTATCATCAGTAAACGTACAATATAAGCTCAGATGAATACAGTGCACACAGAAACTGCAGAAGTCTTGTGGGCATGGGCCATCTTCCTCCCTCCTCCCGGCCAAAATAAAGACAATTTTATATGACCTTGATGTGCCTCAAGCATTTAAAGAATAGTCAGTCATATAGACTCTATGCTGTCTCAGCCATTGTCAGAATACTATGTCCAGCACCAGAATCCACAGTGGGTGAAGTTAATAAATTGAAAGGTGTTAAAAAAACAAAACCAGAAGAATAATAAAAGGGGGTAAGGGGGTAGGAGGAACACCCTTTCTGCTGAAAGTTGCCAGAGGTTGAGAATGTTTATTCAAATAAAAAGAGAATTAAGATCACTGTTCCCAATTCAGGCAAAAAATTGAGACTAGGTTGTTTAGCATGGCAGACAAGGTCAGCAAGACAGGCTGGCTGACACTGCAGCAGGGCATCTTGAGGAAAGGCAGCAGCGATTGAAATAGCTTACAGAACTTCTCACTGAGGCCTCTTAGGGAATAATCTTCATCATCTGTAGTTTTAAGGTCAAATTAAGGCAGGTTTAGGAAAAAAAATTCCCCCTTAAAGGTCCAAGACATAATTAATTAATGTCTGTGCAAGCTGAGAGAAGATTACAAAAATGGTCCCTGTGATTTTTTTTTTTTTTTTTAATTTATAAGCATAGGAAAAAGGTTGTTCTAGACGGATTACCATTTTTGATGATATGTTCTACTTTATAGTGATATGTTCTACTATAAAGAATTTCAGGTTAGTTCATATGCTTAAAGTTACAACTATTAAAATTAGTATTACAGAAACAAATATTAATAAAATTATGATGAGGTAGGACAAGTTAAGAGCGTGGCACTAAGTACTGATAGGTAATTTGTCCTCAGTTTGTAGGAACTGAGAATGTTAACTGAGAACTTCCAGAGCAATCCAATTCCACCCTTTCAGGATTTCTATTAATGTATATTTATACTCTGTATACAATAACCATAACTACCTCTAAAACATTTAGATTTGATGGAATATGTCCTGTTTCTCCTATTGTTGTACTCTTGACCTTTAGATAATAAATAACATTAGTTCTCTAGGCTTGTCGAGACATGTGGATAACATCCAGATGACCCTTCCTTCCATCCTTGTATCTTCCTTGAATAAGAGGTTTGATGTCATATTCTTCGCTGACAGGATCATTTCATTCAGATTTCATTGTGATTCTACATTTTCTGGTTTACATCCTGTATTCTTCTGGCACATATTTGCCCTAAATAAATTTAGCCTATTACATGCAGAGGGAGAACGGGATACTTTTCCAGGCAAAATATTTGCAGACCAAAAGACTGACAGAAAGCACTAGAAGAAGCTTTAGTTCAGTACTTAAGTGTGTGGAGTAATACAAGTCAGCTAAAACTTCTCTTTTTTGTTGTGCTAGATATGATGTCAGGTCAGGAGACAGCACTCGTTTATACTACTGTCATGATTCTAGCTGCTGATGTCAGCATGACTGTAGAAGAGCGTAATAGAAGAAAATGTGGCTGAAGACACAATAGATCCACCTGATCCAGAGATTGTTCAGCTTCCTACATACTTTCATGACAAACCTCCTTTTTGAGCTGCTAATAAGTCACTGTCGTATTTCAGGCTGAAACCCCTCAGGCTTGTAAGCTCTAAATGAACATAAACCTGAAGTTCATACCAGAGACACATCCAGGCTTCCAGCTGAAGACTAACGTTGATCAGTCAAGGGTACAAAACACGGAGAGCAGAATGCTGTTACTATAGTGAGCGCTGCAAAAATCAGCGTGTTTGAAATGGGAATCAGTCTATTGAGGCTGGTAGATTGCCATGAGACCTTGTATTCTGGTTACAGTCCTATCTGCAGGAACTGGGGGCAATTTAGTGAGCTAACGGGGGTGGGGGGTG
>NW_009230354.1:0-1177 GCF_000690835.1 Fulmarus glacialis
CGGCAAAGTCGTCGTGGTCCCGGCGCAGGCAGTGGAAGCAGCGCCACTGGAACACCATGAGGCAGAGGGGCAGCATGAAGAGGGCGCAGATAGCTGCCATGACGTAGGCGATGGTCATCAGGGTGGACTCGTCCGTCTGCGGGATGTTGTAGCCGCAGTCCTCCATGTTGGAGTGCAGGTAGGGCCCCTCCACTGCGGCCGTCCGAAACTCGTCGTGCACTGTGGGTGGGAGAAGGCAGGGCTCTGGCGGCTGCACTACCCCTGCACGTCCACGTCCCCCCGCCTCTCCCTCTCTCCAGGCCCAGCCCTCACCGTGGCAGGCACTGACAGCGAAGCCGATGCGCTTGCGGGCACGGTCAAAGACCACGTGCCTGTGGAGGACTGGGAGATGGCAAACTTGTAGCAGTCATCCTGAGAGGTGGCCACATCCTCCACCGGGCGCAGGTATTGCTGCAGAAAGAGAGGCGCCGTCAGGAACGGGGACGGGGCAGAGCTCCCAGGGGCAGGCAGCTGTGCCCACCCAGCATGGTCCTGCCCATGCAACCATCTCCAGCCCGCTCTCCAGCTCGGCACCGGGCAGGGTCTGGCCGGGCCAACGCTCACCTGGGGCAGGATGGTGATCCGGAAGGACTGGTTGGTGGCCTCCCCCATCAGGTAGAGGGACAGGACCGGGAAGATGTGCCATGGGGTGGTGCCGACCTGCCAGCAAACCAGCTGCTCCCCCAGCCAGAAGCCGTCCGGGAACTTCTCCGTCTGCCGAAGGGAAAGGGGAGGTGAGCAGGGCTGCGCCGGGCCAGCAGCAGAGACGCTCAGGCTGGTGACGGGCAGCCACGCTGCCCGCAGCCTCGCACTGGCCCTGGGGTCATGCCCATGGTGAGCGGGATGGGTTTCACTGACCGAAGAAGCTGTTTTGATGGATTTCACCGCAGCCTCAAACACCTTCTTTGGCAGCCTGAGGTTGGTGGTCCCGCTGTCCACGATACTCTTGTCGTAATTGTACTGGGGGCAGAAGAGGAGGAGTGACCCAGGCGCAAGACCCCAGGCCCGCTGCCCTCCCGATCCCCCTCAGACCGAAGGCGGATGCCTCCAGCAGCAGTGACAGAGCAGTGGCCCGTAGGGCAGGTTCCCCCCGTGCCCCCTCACCTCTTTGCAGTCCATGTTCAGGTCCTGCCCGTTG
>NW_009230354.1:1389-1736 GCF_000690835.1 Fulmarus glacialis
TGTCCGGATGGGCGTATCCCAGATGTCGCCCACGTACAGGGAGCGGTCAATGCCACCAATGATCTGCAGCAGAGGCAGAAAGGCGCTGCCACCACACGCTGCCAACTCTGGGGCACGTCCCCCACGGGCAGCCCCAGCGGCCTCCCCGGCCTGCCTGCTGGCTGCAGCGCACTCACCATGCTGCCGCCCACCGACGCCGGGGCCTCCGTCTCGTTGGGCGAGAAGCCTGCCCCGCAAAGCTGGAGAGAGAAGATGTTGGGCACCCGCGTCTGCTTCACCAGGGAGTCAAAGAAGGGCTCCAGGCTGTCATCGGGCTGGTGGGAGGAGAAAGCAGAGGCAGGACAGGG
>NW_009230354.1:1753-3739 GCF_000690835.1 Fulmarus glacialis
TTCTCCAGGGGCTCTCCGTGCCCGGGGGAGCTCCCCTTGCCAGGACCGCTGTGCCCCAGGGATCCTGGCTCTGCGTGCTGTGGGAGCAGGGCTCAAGGTGACCAGCACAGCTGCAAGCTGGGCCCCAGGGGACCGAGTGGAGGCAGGGGAAGAGGCCACTTAAACCTCCGGGGGCAGCCCACGTCTGCTGGCAGGGCCAGGCAGAGCTGGGGCCCGGCCGGCTGCAAGGCAGGACTCACCCGGGCGATCTCAGCGTATGCCAGCCCCAGGATCCCTTCCCAGTTAGAGCCGTTGATGAAGAATTTGTCCGACTCCGTGATGGCAGCGATGTTAGCTCTGACGGTGACGTTGGGGCCATGGGGGATGGTGACAAGGTCGGTGCCCAGTTCCCCTTCCCACTTGCCCTGGGTGTAGGGCACATACACACCCTTCCGCAGGTCACGGTAGGTGCTGGACCTGCAACGGCGTCAAAGAGCCAGAGTAAGACCGGTGTGGAGGAGGAGTGGGTGCCCACACGCTGGGTGACGGTGGGAGCACACGCATGCATAGCCGAGCATTTGCAAGCGCAGAGGCGTGCCTGTCCCGCAGACTGGCGTGGTTGGGCAAGGACAGCGCGTTCCTCCGCACACACGGCTGTTGGGGAGCCCCACCACGGGTTGGTGAAACACCAGGACGGCTTCTTGCAGCCTGGGCCAAGGCTGTCACGGGGCACGTGGGGGACAAGCCCAGTGGTTGTTTGCTGTGCACAACGGCCAGCGGCCCAGACACAGTCTTAAATGTTCTGGGAGGGCGAACAGCCGGCCGAGGGGTCCCTCCTTCTCCAGGCACAGAGGGACCATGCAGACCTGGAGGCTGGCGGTACCTGGCAGGGTCTGGCCGGACCCCCAGCAAGAAGGGAAGGCATGCCTCAGTGGGGCCAGGGCTGCGTCACGGGCACGCGGAGCGGTGGTTGTGTTCTCTGCGTCCCCCCAGCGTACTCACAGCTGCCGCTGGTAGTATCTCCGGAGGAAGGGGTGAGGCGCAGCTCCCACAGCAAAGTTACTGCTCCCTGTGTCCACCAGGATATTCAGCTGGAGAAAGAAGAGAGACAGGGAGGCTCATGACTGCAGTGGGACCCTGCTGTACTGCCCACCCAGCTCTCTCTGGCACCGCAGGCGAGTGAGGCTTTCCCCGTCCCCATGCCTGGCACGTGGTGGCCGCTGTACTGTGTGCTTCCCGGAGAGCCAGGGCTCTGGGTCCCCGTCTGGGCAGCAAGCCTGGCTCTGCCCTCCTGCCCAGGGCCACAGCCTCTCCCGCTCACCCCTGCCCAGCAGCTGGGCAAAGTGTTGGCAGGGGGCAGCGGCGGGCGGGCTCGGGCAGGCAGGGGCCAGCGGCGGGCGGGCTCGGGCAGGGCTCAGCCCACCCTACGTGCGCACGAAGGGCCCTTTGCCCT
The DNA here is from genome assembly GCF_000690835.1 of Fulmarus glacialis. NCBI lineage: Eukaryota > Metazoa > Chordata > Aves > Procellariiformes > Procellariidae > Fulmarus > Fulmarus glacialis. The sequence goes on from NW_009230354.1 coordinate 3,186, forward strand.
GGCAGCAGCAGAGGGACAGGCAGAGGCAGGGCAGGGAGGCTGCCCCGGTGCCTGTTGCATCGGGGGGGCCAGGAGGAAGGAGGGATGCCGTGCAGCAGCGCAGAGCCCCGAGCTGAGCAGGGGCCCTCTTTTGCCATGCCTGGGGACAGCTCAGAGACACTGTGCGAGAGGACACGGTGGTGGAGCAGGAGTCAGCGACATCAGGGTGTTGCACAAAAAGCAAACATTGGCCGGCACTGTGCAACAGAGCACGAGCTCTCAGCCTCGGCCCCTGCGCCCAGTGCCTGAATCCGCAAGTGCCTGAATTCAGCAAGTACCCGGGCAGGGTGTCGTGGGGTTGGAGAGAGCAGCAGCAAGATGGGGTGCCCGGGCTCCCCTTGCCAGGAAACCTAATTTGCTCGCAAAGCTGGTCGGAGGACTGATGGTATGCAAGCTGCCGCAGGTTGCTGGGTCCGCTAATCGGCCATCCATATGCTGAGCTCTGCTCCCAATTCATTTCTGCCTGTGCCCTGGATTACAGCTCACAGGCAGGGTTTGGCAAACATCCCGCCGGC
>NW_009230355.1:0-2667 GCF_000690835.1 Fulmarus glacialis
GCTCCGGAGCTGGTGGGGAAAGGCGGATATAAGCTTGTTCTTCTCTTCTGACCCCCATCTTGTTGTGGAAACTCTTGGGGCCGTTGGGACATCTTGACATTTCAGGCATCTGCTGTGGGAGCTGCTGCAGAAAAGAAACCCAAACCACAGCTGTCCTCAGAGTTGAGGGATCTGTGTAAGAGATACTCCTCCTCCTCTTCCTCCCTCTCTATTGATTTGAGTGCTAGCTCAGCTTGGTGGGAGAGAGCAAACGCTGGAAGTGCTAACGTTCACAGCGTTTATATAATGGAGATGTCTGATGGGTGTTTCTGCCTCTGGAGCTGCACTCGTTCCCCCAAACGGCTGGAGGAAGGTCGGGTTTTCACACAAAGTATTCTGCGACCAAAGAGTTGTTAGCTAACTCCGGCCTTCGTCTGAAGAGAGGGGTGTGAGCTCACCCCGGCAGCGCTCCCACACGTCGGTTTGGGATGGGCAAAATGTAGGTTGGCTTAAAAAGTCGCCGTTGTCCCGTGGATCCGCTGGCTTCGCAGCTGTGCTCGCTGGAACCCCTGCGCGGCCGTTGGGCGGATAACGGCCGCTTGCGCCTGTGAGTCTGGTCCGGGAGGTTTTTCTTTTCATCTCACCTTCACTTTATGACCTGAAGCGTTGTCTTCAAATGTCTTCTAATACCTTATCTTAGAGTCTTACTGAAAAATCCTTATATCAGAAACATAGCTTTCACATGAATAAGTTCAGTTGTCGATGTTTCCATTCAGCTTCCTTACTGCTCGTCAAGCAAGGTTCAGTTTCTTACGTGGAGTGTTAGGTTTCGGTCACTGGTTTGAGATCTCTGATGCTTTTAAAAAAGAAAATGTTGCTTCTGTGCACTTTTATTTCCATTATCAAGGCATAAATCTGAGGGACCATAGCTCGGTTGTCTGTGTGGTTTTCACAGCGTCTCTTGTGTTTCTTTTCCAGCTTACTGACTGCTATGCAGAACAGCAGACTCTTCTTGCTTTATTTCGGGCAGCAATCTTAAAAGCAACAGCTAATTGCCTTGGTGGCTGAAAGGCATGGGCAGCATTAGTGCTACGACCTACGAGCAGATCCCCGTTTCTCTGTTCTGCTCTGTGGTGGTTGGTTCTTCTTGCTTACAATTTCTGCTATCTAGATCGACGTACTTTGGAGCCGTTGCAGTTTTCCAGCGGTAGCAATGGAGGAGAAGGCAGGCGTCCCCAGTCAGGTGGACTTTGCATGCTCAGTTATAAAGTGGCCTTCTCCTGCTTCCAGAGAGGATGGCATAAGAACTCTTTTCCTCCAGCGACCTATTTGGAAGGTGAGGGGGGATATCTGAGACCCATCACTCTGCAGACCCAAATCTTGAGCAGGTTCTGGTACATCTCTGTACAGGTACCGTGCCTCGGGAGCGTGCAGCACAAACCATATGGACCCATTTTCTCTAGGACTAGTAGAACTGCAGGGACAGCTGTTAATTACAGAACTGTGGGATTTACAGCTTTAATCTGAGCTTTTCATTTCTAGGATGAATGCCGTGCAAAAATTCCACTGCCTTACATCAGGCCTTTCGATATTGTAAACATCTTAATAGATTTCATGTGCTGGGTGTCTGCATGGTGTGTCTAGATGTTAATAAACAATCATCTTGACAGGAGTTTGTGCCTGGAATACCAAGACTTGGGAAAGGACTCAGACCCACTTCCTCGAGAAGATCTGTAGAGACATTCAGCCCGCTTGGTAGTGCTGCATTTTGGTAACGGGCCTTCTTCCATTTTTTTTTTCTTTCCTTCCTAGGATGTTTTCCTGTTGGCCTGGCTGCAGGCATCCTTCTCGGGCAACTCTGTAAGTCAGGGCTTGAATAACAGTTCCTGAAAAAAAGGGGCAGGCTTTACTGATGATAAGGTACATTCTGTTTTCCAGCAGGGTGCTGGCAGCCTGTTCCTGGGCTTGTGTTTCAGAAGCTGCCTCGGAAGTCCAAATTCCTGGGTAGACCAATGCTTTGTCTGCCTGAGAATGCAGTGGGCGTTACTGCCGCCGGCAAGCTACGATCGCTGGCAACGTGGCTGATGCTTTGAAATTGGACACAAATCACTAAAAAGTCCTGTGGCAAAAATAGGTGGAGCGAACGCGCAACTCCGGTGACTTCGGTGCAGCTGGAGAGAGGCAGGAAGCGTATCTCGGGGGCCGGGAGCTGATTAGCAAGCCAGAGTAGCACAAACCCAAGTGCGAGAGATGCGGAGCCCTTTGGGTGTTTTTTTAGTGCCTGCTGGAAGAAGCTCCCATTCATTAATTTGGAATGGGCGTCTTATTTTTATTTATTTCTTTTTAAAGTCATTGTGAGTGGTTTACTGTGTCATAGCACCGGCAGCTCGGCGCGGTGATGGGCGTTGGGGCTTGCTGCCGGCTGCATTCTTTTCGGGACAGTCAGAACTGCGCCACTAATTTTTCTCGTCAGAAGCTTGGGGGTTTTTTTGCACGTGGATTTGGTCTGGAGATATTTTAAGTCTCCATTTAAATTATTGAATTCAGACGTCGTCTTAACTACTTAAAGGAGAGGTGCTAATAATCTCAGAAGTCTGTGCGTGCGTTAAAATAACAGTGTTGTGTATTGCCTGCCTTGATTGATGGGTGACCTTTTCAAGCTGCTACATGTAACTTCAATTACTTTCA
>NW_009230355.1:2677-3213 GCF_000690835.1 Fulmarus glacialis
GGTAGGTGCCTTTTTTTAATGCAGTGAGCAGTGGAAGGTGTGAAACATGCAGCTGACTGGGGACACTAGCTATCTTCCAGTAGCAGCCCAGGAGATAAGGTTGTCTGTGTACTGACGTGGTAGTTCCTGTGTTTGAAATTGAGCTAAATAATGTGCTGATCAGCATTTGTCTGACGAGAAGTAGAGTAGTTTTGTTTTAAGCAGGTTACTGGGACGGGGAAATCTGGGAAATTGGGGAGGGGTAGGCAGGGAGAACAGGAAGAAGAAAAAAAGGCCACTTAGCAGTGTCCTGGTGGCTTGAATAAATTATCCTTGCCAAAGCACTGAGACGTGAGATAATAAGGAATGTTTTACTGAGCTGGGATAATCTTGCTCTCAGCAGCCTTCATGTCGCTTTTATAGAATTTCAGGTTTATTTTGGAGTATCTCGGGAGTGATGTTTTTCCTCTGGGTCAGTGCTTAAGAGCTTGCTGTGGCTTTAAATTCGTAACAATCCTTGAGAAAGCTTAACTCCTGAGAACTAGAAATCATATTCC
>NW_009230355.1:3228-31045 GCF_000690835.1 Fulmarus glacialis
AATTACCAGCGCTGCTGTGGTTCCTTCCCTGCATTCGTGAGGGGAACTGTCAGTGTCTGATTAAGTTGAAAAAGCATTGGGCTTTGGGGACAGATTTCAACACGGGGCAACTGCTATCCTGAGTCATGATGCCATCTCGTAGTGTTTCTGACCCAGGTTGGGGGAAATTTAAATAAAGCGTGGCTTCCTCACTGGCTTTGGGGGAGCCCGACTCCTGTGGTTCCTTCCCTGCATTCGTGAGGGGAACTGTCAGTGTCTGATTAAGTTGAAAAAGCATTGGGCTTTGGGGACAGATTTCAACACGGGGCAACTGCTATCCTGAGTCATGATGCCATCTCGTAGTGTTTCTGACCCAGGTTGGGGGAAATTTAAATAAAGCGTGGCTTCCTCACTGGCTTTGGGGGAGCCCGACTCCATTGCTGGTGCCCACGGTGCCTGTCTGTTCACAGGGTGACTTTTGGAGGCTGTCGTCGTCACTCGTAACGAGAAGCAAAGTTGATGAGCTGAAATAAATCTAGGAGCGTATGTAGGTGTCAGGGTGACCTGAAACGTTTTCAGTTGGCTTCAGAGGACAAGTGCTGTATTGCTCACACTCGGTCTGCTTACCTCTGTAAGGAGGCCAAGCTACTGTTTGTGTTATTTAGATAAACATTTGGACGAGATCTGTAAAGGCATCATGTGATATTACGCTGTAGTACAAGGTGATCAGGATTTGCGCTAGCTAGAATCTTTGGGCAATACAAGGATGGAAAATGTCCTCAAGTAATACACTTTGTCTAAAGCACTTCTCACACAAGGCTCCTGTACTGCTTTGTCAATACTGACGTGCTCTTACCAAGCTGTGGGCACTGTTACTGCTGTTTCTCAATTGGAGAAAGGAAGACAGCGGTTGGCTTTTTGCAGCCTTAGCAAAATCAGAGCTAGGAACAGATTTACACTTCTGCTTCCAAATACCATCCCAAAGGTGTGATGCATTTTTATATTTGGTGGAGGGGGGGAGGGGAACCTCTCTTGCAGATCATTTTTGCTTGAAGGTACCTGAAGGCCAGTAGCGGAAGGAACGCTTACCCACATACCTGTAGCAAGTACAAAATGTCGTTGGATAAATGTGTACAGTGGGATAGCGGAGTGGAACAGTCAGGGATGTTGACAGCTGCCTGCAGCAGAGCGGCGATGCTGCCTAGAAGACTTTCCTCCTCTCCCTGCTCCCGCTGTAGTGCTCTGTAATGCAATTTGAGGAAGATGACAGCAGCAGCATAATGGGGAAGCAGGAAAAGAAGCTTTTTCTCCCTTGCAGGAAACCAGCAGCATAGGGCGTTTCATGCCTCCCCTGCTGCTAGGATTTCCAGCTACAGATGAACAAGACTGGCAAGACCCATTAGCAGTAACTTGGCTAGTTCATGTCCTCTCTATATATTGTTAAACCGGAATCCTATTGTAGCGGAGCAGGCTTCATTGTGTATAAACTGGGAGGTGCCCTTGGATCAGCCACGACTAGCACAGACCAGCTTGCAACGGCTGGAACGCACCTCTGACTTGAACGCACCTCTGACTTGAACGCTTAATCTGAAGAGTGCTCCTCAGCTTAATATTTTTGTGTTTGTTTAGCAGTCTGTGGCTGCTTTTACTGACCCTCCGTCCCAGATGGTTAAATAATCTGTTTGATGTTGTACTGTTGCAACACCCAGGAAAAGAATTTATATTCTGCTATGTGAAGGCTTAAAAAGTGTTGGACACTTGACTGCGATGACTAAGGGGTAGGAACGCAAATTTGCAGCCTGAAAACAGTTGTGTCCTTAGCAAATGGTCTGACTGCAGCCTGTGTAACCTCTTAGCTGTGGCCTGTAGTGATTTTCTTGGTCTTGCACGTGCAAAACATTTGTTTCCCTTGGAGTGAAATTGTTAGGTACCTTGCAATCTCCTAAATCTCCGTGACAGTCGACCTGGAGAATTAATGTGCAGTGCTTCTTTCCTTGCTTTTTAGCTGGCCGACTGATAACTCATTCATTTGTGAACTTTAATAGTCTCAGAAGAGAATAAAGCTGGATGTGGAGCATCTCTAAATCTGGCCATGATCTGATTTCACTGTTTTCGGTTCTGATATAGTGGTGTGCTTATCTCAAATACAAACCCTTTGCTTTTCTGCTATTTTAACACATTCTGCTTAAACCCTGCAATGGCCACTGCCACGTGGCGTGGATGAAGTCAGACTGCACAACTGTCGCGAGCCTGGAAGGCTGCCCTCAGTTTCTGCTGCTGAGAGCCTGCTTGCTGGGCTGGAATCGGTTGGCCGCAAGGCTAACGCGTGGCTGCAAACAAAACGAAACCCGGTTTTACAAAAGCAGTCGCTGGCTGGCTTGAAAATCTTGTAACAACTGGTCATCTGCAGTGCTTGAGCAGTAAGGACATAGTTACTGTTCTTCAGATGGGTTGGTGGCAGTCCTTCTTGTGCAGCAGTTGGGTGCAATAGGCAGCTTTTTTACTTCCCAGCAGGAATCGGTGCAGAGCATGGACTTGATGCTCAGGTGCAGAGCATGGACTTGCTGCTCAAGTATTGCACGTGCCTTACAAGGTTTCTATCGGTATTTTACTCTCAGTACTTAAGGCAGTTTAAGACTCGTTTCACTGCGGAGTGAGCTTGGCCTGTTGGCTCAGTATGGCTCTAAGCTGGCTCTTGTACGCATTTAAGTCCTTCAATTGAATGTGTAAAAGCATCTTTCAAAAACAGAGCCTGGTCTTGGACTAGGAGCGCGTATAGTTTGAGTGCTAGTTAGGTATTGCCCGTGGTTGCATAGTGTCAACTGTTAGGCTGCAGTTTAAGATCTTCCCCCTTCTTGCAGTTTATTTTAGCATCTTAGTTCTGTTCTCCCGCTTAGGCCATGGTGGATGTGTGAGGAGAGGATCTGAGTATCTGATCCGAATCCTACAAAAAAGTTTTCCAGGGCATTTCTTTTCAAAGCTGTAACAAATGCTGGCAGAGCTCAGTGTGAGAGGAGGCAACAAGCTGTGGTGTGGGAACGTGACCATCTTAAGCAGGTATTGCAGTGAAACCCAGCTTAACATGAAGCCACAGCTTCTGGCCACCACTGGCTACTGACCCCTGAAATTATGGCAAGTGCAGATGCTTAACATGGCTCAAAAAAAGGGTACGGCTATAATAATCAGAATATGTGACCTGTGAAGTCATTCTTCTTGGAAGTTCCTAATTCTGGAATGTTTGACATGTAGAATGGCTCGTGGCAAGCTTTTAAGTCGATACGTCTAAAAGTACTGTGCAGATCGACACAGAAACATTCCTTTTTGCTAAGGTGGGCTACTGCAGTAAGTCGGGTTTTTTTCCCTTCTGTGCCACCTCAAGGTCAAGTCTTAGCTTTTATATTGTCAGCAGCTTTGTGAGTTGAGGTGAGGTGTGCTTTGCAGCCATCCTTGAAAGCATAGTTTCTTGTGATAGGTTCAGGTCGCATTTAAAATAAAATAAGAAAAATACCCCCTCCCTTTCCACATTTGCTCCTAGTGGTGCATTATGCTTTTTTCTGGAACACAGCTTCCCAAGTGCTGCTTAGATGGTTATTTCCAGAGTTGGTCTGCTGGGCAGCAGCTTAACATCTAGGATGCCACTGCAACCTATCAGTCCTTTGTGATTTTGAAGTTCTCTGGCTGTTACTGCAACTAAAACTGACTCTCTGTGCTTTCCAGCCCTCTTGACTTGGCCTAGTTAGTCCCTCGCTGCTGCTTTTAATAGCAGTTTGCTGGTTGTGTGCAGCCTGTCTCTCCTTCTTGCTCCCGGTGCCCCCTGCAAACAAGGCTGCAAGCGGAGCAGGCTGCTGGTTGCTCATCTGTGTGAATGTCAGTGCCGTAGCCTGTTAGGGTTACTCTAACCAGCAACCTTAAACTCCTTTATTTCTCTGTTTCCTCTCCAGTGAAAAACGGTGCTAAGATGGTGAGCTGAAGGTCCGCGTGCCTCCAACTTGTTAAATAACTACTTAAAAGGTTGCACTTGGTTTTCTTTGTTCTGTTATACCTTTTAAAGGTGACATTCAGGATCCCTTTAAAAAAGGAAAGAAAAAAGGAGAAAAAATACTAAGGATTTGGAGAGGAAATGCTGTGTCCTTCTCCTGGAGAGCTCTATGAAGTACAAGTAACAGAGGAGCACTCTCATGTATATCCTGGGGCGTGTAGGGCACTTCTCTTGTTCTTTTCTATGTGGCTGCTGGGTTGATGGGGAAGAGAAGGCAGTTGCAATTAATGTTCTGTAGAGCCCTGGCAGGTATGTGCAGCACCTGGTAGTCCGTGGAGTCTGGCTCTTTCAGACACCAGTGGGTTTAATAACGGTGCTGCTCAGAGGAAGGAGCCTCTGCCCCTTCTCTTGGGATACGTGTGAGTTCGGGGCAAGAAAACTGGAAGTAAAACTTGCTCTGGAAGTGGCAAAGCTGCAAATCACATGGTTTCATGTGCTCTTCCGTTCATCCCCACCCTCATACCACAAAATTAGAACAAAACAGTTCTTTAAAGTGATGGTTTGGGAGATAGGCTGTGAGCCCAAAGAGGTTGGTTTTGTGTATATGTGGGGCCATAGCTAAGTGCTGAGCTGCTAGTGTCTGAATTGTTGCTTGAACATGAAATGCCAAGCTGGCACCTGTGTTTGTGATGTGGGAGGCAGGTTTTGGATTTTGGGGATTATACCGTATGATCTTGCACATGCCAGAAGTCTGAGGCAGGCAGAGTACCACCCTTTACAGGAGCTAACTGCAGAGACACCTTTTCCTCCCTCAAAGCCTTGAATTTTCACTTTGCTCTTAAAATGAGCTGCTCAAGGCAATGGCATTAACTCTTCTTTTTATCCAGACTTTGTAAATTTAACTTTTTTTTCAGGACCGAATTTGATAGGGGAGGTAAATGACTGATCCAAAGCTCCCCACCTCTTCTGCAGAGCGTGTTTTTTTGCATACATCAGAATTAGCAGTCTCATGCCGGTCAGAGAGATGTGACAATATGGAGCCCTGTTATTTAGCAGAAGGACTGACGGGGGTCGTGGGAAGGCACTGAAATGTCCAGCAGTTGACCTTGATGCCAGTCATCAGGGAATAGCTTGAAGGCATCACAAACTTTCAGTTGAGTTGAATTAGCAGTTGCCCATTTTTGGAAAACAAACACATCTGTTTCAAAACAGTCTTACATTTTAGAGAAGAGCTCACAGAGCAGAAATTGGTTTCACTAGGAAAACTGGTATCGTTGTAGGTGGCCAGCTGTTAGATGAATAAGATAAAACTGGACAGATTTCTTTCCTCTTGTACTTTGTGTTAACAGATGCATTAAAAATGGAGATTGAGTATTTAAAAAAAAATTATGATTAAGTGATACTGTCACCTTAATGGAATAATGAACTGCAAGTGAAGTTGATTAGAAGTCTTGTGATGTACAGACAGTCAAGATGTTTCCTGCAAATCCTAAGTTGACTTGCAAAATGGGAGAAGTGCAGTTAGGGATTTGAACCCAAGTAATCCCTAAAAATCTGCACTCTCACTTGCTTCTGGCTAAACAATTTCCATTAGACTGGAGCAGTGACACATAGATGTAGCTGTTAATCCATAGCCTCTCTTTTCAGAATATGTTCTGATGTGTTCTTGGTAACGCCATTGACTGAGAATTGACTGTAAAAATGCATAGCATGGCTCTGGATGGGGGTACAACACACTGTACAGGATTTTTGTAAAGCCAGACAGCCCTGCATTAGTGAGCTTGTAGTTTGCTTTTTGTGGATGCAGTGATCACTAAGCACTCTGCAGTTATCAAGAGAGCTCGCATCAATGGTAAGCGTTGGTGGAAAGGACATCGCTCGCTTCAGTGCATGTTTCACAGCGCAGCTTTTCTTCTTGGGTAAGAGAAGGTGAGGAATAGGGAACTTTCGTAAGATGACTAGAAGTTGTGATTGCTGCTAGAGAAACTTGAAGACTGCCTGTCCCTCTTGTCCATCTTAATAATGTTCTAGCCTGGAGCACTGCTTCTGAAGCCAGTTATGATGCTGGTGCGGCTGCAGAAATAGCAGCTGCTCTTCTGAGATACTTTCTGAACAATGCATGTGTTGGCCGTCTTGTATGTATGGGGAGTTTTGATTTACTTGCCACAAAACGCTTCTAGTGTTATATTGTCGTATGTTTTGGTGTGACAAAATCAATTCTCTGGCCTTCTGCAGTAGAACTGTGTTACCTGGCTCTTAATAGACAAAAAGTTGTTCACTTCAGCTTCTGTTCCTTGATTTTTCTCAGATCTCAGGAATCCTGTCTTCTCCTCCTTAGAGGGCGTATGTGTCTGTCTAAAATTATTTGGTAAACCAAGCCAGCTGCTAATGTCTTGTGAAACACTTAGGGAGTGTTTTAAAACTTGTAAGCAAATTCTGTTATTAAACGATCTTCTGGTGTGTTGTTCCTCTTCAGCACATGCTACGGGTCCAAAAATTGGTGGCAGAGCTACATGGATGCAGTTGTCATAAGTCTACCCCCGTTGTGTGCTCCTAAGAGGAGCTTTTGTGTGATATCTGTGCTGTTCTCTTAGCAAACCGAGCCGCTGCTGGAAACTAGGTGGTCTTGCTTGCGAGCCACTGCCCACACACTCCTATCTTCAGGAGGCCAGGGGTAAGGCTTTTGGGCTGGGGCCAATGCTTTTGTTTTGGCGTGGTTTCCCACTTTTGCCTGAGCTATGGGCAGGCCTCCGTGCAAACCTGCTCAGGAGAAGCCCTGCTGCAGGTCCACATTTCAACCTCTGGCTTTATTCCTTTGCAAGGTGCGAGGCGGTAGCTGCCTTGTGCATAGCAAATAGGACTTGTTTGTGCACAGCGGTTCTTGGGCTTAGGATCAGGGGATTTCTAATTTTCGGTTGGGATGATGCTGTTTAACACGATCAACCGCTGTTAAACTCTCCCTGCTTTTGCAAAGTGACTGTTACAAGGAGCAGCCCCCAGCAAATCGTGAACCCTTTGAAATGTTTCAGTGAAATGCTTGACAGTAAGTCGGGCTGGTTTATTTCCCTTCTGTTGTGCTTTTTTTTTTTTTTTTTTTTAAGGGCTGAATTTTTAGCTTTTCATTTTGCTGGTTGTCACAAGCCATGCATTATTTAAGTAGCTTCTCTTTGTTTTAGCAGCAGAAATTCACCTTGCTCGCAGGCTACCAGCAGACACGTTTGCTGCCCGCAGGCAGAAAGTAGGAGTTGATGCTCTTCTGTCAACGCAGGTGAGCAACAGTGGTGTTGCTGTACGGGGGAGAGGCTAAAACACACAACGATTTGATGTTGCTGATGTTTTTTTCAAGTTGCGCTTTTTTTTTCCCACCGTTCGGTTGGGATTTCAATTCCTACCTCCCCGGCAGTGCTTTCTGTCTAGTCCTGTTGCCTTGAGCTAGAGCCAGAAAAGAGCACTTTGAGGCTAGTCCCGTCTTGGGTATGTGGGAGTTCAAGCTTTCAACGCTGTAAGTGGGGGAAAAAATACATTACACTGTGTCTAGGAGGGGGGTCTCCCCTTGACTGTCGCTTTAAATTCCAGCACTGCTTGAAGATGCTCATTGCAGCACAAATGTGAGGTGGAGGGAGCGGATTTGAGTTCTGCTCCAATTACTGCAGTTCAGAAACGCCTGCATATACCGGGGGTTTAAATATATGCACAGTACCGATGCTTGCTATTTTTAGGTTAGGCTAAAAATATGTAACATGGTGTTTGCAGGGATTTTGAATGGGTTTTGGAAAATCCTTGTGTAAGCATTCTTTGTGCACCTGAGACCTGCTTCAGCTCTTAGCAGCTGATCCCTCAGCTCATAGTAGTGGCTGGGACCAGTGGCTTTGTAGATTGTATTTTTGCATGTATGAGAAGCTTGTTTGGAAAGTCCGTGTGACTTCAACTGTCAGTCTGAGATCTAGTCAGTTCAGAGAACAGTTATATGTAAGTCCCTGATGGTCTCTGATTTTTCCAGTAGCTGTTCTGTTAATGGGTGGTTCTCCTCTCAAGTTACTGCAGGAAAATACCTTAATGGGGAGGATTTTATTGCCTGCGCAGTGAAACAACTTGGATGTGCAGAGTCACGAATACATGGAGTAACGAGGGAAAACGGAGGGGGGAGTCGGTGGAACCACATCTTCAGTGTGGCAGTCTTCACTGCGCTGTCAGAGGGGGGCTTCAAGGTCGTGACAAGAGTTTTGTGTCACCCTGATACTGTATAGGGATTCAAGTCCCAAGTCCAGTTTGTGTGCTCTAGTGCAGGTGGGAGTTTTTAAGAAAAAGGGAATTGGGGGAGAAAAAAAAAAAGCTTGCAAAGTGTATATCTGCCTGCTGCCAGGTCTTTTTCTTTTAAAATGGTTCTAGTATCCTGTTCTTGACTGTATTGCAAGAAAGCGGATGGTCATGTTAGAGCTTGGTTATAGGTAGCCTTATTCTTTACCTATAAATAGGCACTAAAATCACTGAGGTAGTGTGCGATAGCTTCTTTCCATCTGTCTTGCTTGCTTTTTTTATTATGTTGTTTATGTAGGGCAAGACCCTAGGGTGGCTTTGATCTTGTTACTTCATGTTCTTGGAGGCCTAGTGCTATAAACATGAATAAACTTCTTATTGATGCCACTAGATGGAACTGGCCCATGCTTATAGATATTTGTTTAAACTTGAGCTCTGTATTGAGCATTGACAAAATGAATTGCTAGCTCTCGGTGGAAGCTTGGCTTTCACACTCAAAGCAGTGCTTTATTAAGCTGCTTGGGGTTTTATGCAGTCTGTTTTGAAATAGAGAAGCGGTACATTGCCAGTTCTTTCCAGGCGTGGCTTTTTTTTTTTTGTTGCCTTGACCATGTATTTCAGTTAATGCTATTTATTATATTCCTGCTTTTAAACCATCATGAATCTTTTGGTGATGTGTGTGCATCTTTCTCTTGTACAGGGGGGGTAGACAGTCTGTTATCCCAAATTTCATTTCAGATTATTTCCTGTACCTCTTTCTTGATGCTCAAGGTTGAAGGTTCTTCACTATGGGAACCAGATTTGCCTATAGAGAATACAGTCTTAATGTTAGTCTTGTGGCTTATCCCTTGTTCTTGGATGTGAAGAGCTGTGGTTTAGCCAGCATTGGACAAAACACCATTTGAGCTATTTGGGAGAAGATGTTTTGGTGACTGGGCCGAGCATTTGCAGTGTCGACCCACCCACGCGTACACGCATACCCAACTCTGCTAATGCATCTCATGTCCCTGTAGCGGAGAAATAGCCAAGCCACTGAGCTTCGCTCAGAGCAAATCTGAGCAGACGCCTGTCTAGCCTCTGTCCACACCGCTTGATGTTGCGAGGGCTGATTTGTAGCTTTCACGAGCATCCTTATTCCTCCCCAGCCTGTCTTGGAGTGATCCTTTGCCGTTTTTGCCTGCCAAGGGGTTCCTTTGTTGGGTGTGAGCCTCCATGAAGGCAGCTGAGACAAGGCGGGTTCTAGCTATGCAGGAGCTGTTGGTTGTTGCAAGGAGTGTTTTGTAGCAACAACGTGCTGAAAAGCAGAAGTGGTTGGCATGGGTACATGAGCTGAAGAGGCCTGGGTGCTGCTCCTGGCTTTGCTGCTAGCCTGCTTGGTGGCCTTGGCCACACTGGTCCTTTCCGTGCTTCCATTTCTCCATCTTTTAAATGGCAAGAAGCATATTGATCTTGTTTTCTAAAGTACTGAGAAGGCTAAGGATGGAAAAATGCTCTGCAGGGTTAGGTGGTAGCTATTCCTGAGTACCAGGGAAAATACAACTGTAATAATGTGGATGTGACCTTTTAAAAAGGACAGGTTTTTCGCCAAGTACGCTTACAGTGACCCAGCTACTGAGCTGTCGCTCCAGCACCTGTCTGCAATGATGAGAACGGCGCTTTCATGCCATTCTGGCAAATAAAGTAAGATTTATTTCTCCTTGCTTATAAGGCAGAAGCTGAAGGACCTAGTGGAAACACTCCCAGAATCTTGCTTTTGAAGCGTTTTCAAAGCGTCAATATGCCCATGATACTCCTACTGGAAATAGGGTATGCTACTGAGGTTTCAGGGCTCAAATATAGGGGTAGTTGCATATTTGTAGTAATGCTGGTTAGAAGAGGCCTCTGCAGCTCCCTAGCCCAATGTCCCACTCAAATTTGGACCGTCACCAGTGCAGGGGACCAGGTGAGCGTGGCTGTTCGAAGCCGAGCCTTGAAAACCTTTATGGTGGAGGTTCCCTCCGCAGAAGGCTGCTTCAGGCACTGAGCCGTGCCGCTGGCACCCTTTGTGTGTGTTAAGCAAGCGTCCTGCCCTGCAAACGGGAAAACGCTGCCGCCTTGCTCATTTATCCCGCTGCCTACGGTGCGAGGCTTTGGACCGTGTCTGTGCAGGCTGTTCTGCAGGAGGAGGGCGCGTTCCTGCCCAAAGCTGGCCAACACTCGGCACTGCTGTGCAGCGTGCGCTTTCTGTGAAAGGTGGCTTGGGTTTTCGCTTTTTTAAGTGCTAAATTTATACTTTTTTATTTTTGTTATTTTATCTTGTATTAAAATATTTTGAAGATGGTAATGACTGGTTCCTGGGGGGCGGGGGGGTATAGATATAAGTACATAGTATGCATCTGAACTGATTTCTTCATCTCCTGTCCTAGCTGCAAATCCTGTTCCCTGCAGAGGAAGTTAAGTATAATTATTGAGGAGGAATTTATTCTGCTCTTGTGTACTAGCAAACAGGATTTTATAGCAGACCCTCCATTTTCTTCCAACTTATGCATCAGTAAATATTTAATAATACCAATTCCTCTGTGCTCTAATAATGAGATGAATACTTCTCAATAAAAAGACCTCCTTTCTCGTTCCAGTGATCAAATTGTGCTTGGAGTTCACATACGTATTCAGGTGCTCTGCGATAGCGGGAATTGAGAGCTATAAGCTGACAGAGCATAAAATGGAAACCTACTGTTCAGGTTGCAGCGATTCCTCTGATCTCCTAATCCAGCCGGCTCATTGTGCTTCTCTGAGAACAGGCGGGGGTAGCAAATTTTAGTCCCAAAAGCTCAGTCCTGTGAAGGACCCCAATCCCTGTCGTGCTCTCTTTTCGGTTTGAGAGCAGGTGGCGTATCCTGGAATTTGTACCAAACCCTCACTGAGGAGGGGATGTGTCATAAATCAGGGAGGTCTCTTCTTTAAAATAGCAGATGATGGCAAGAAAATGTGCTCTGCAAATGTGACTTGTCCCGTGCCGCTTCACAATGCAGGCACAAAACACGCACTTACGTACTGCCCTGCCAGGGGTGCAGCTTCCTTCTGACGTGTCAACAGCATGGACGTTGTGGAAGTGAACTCAAAGCACCTCTGGTCCCTCTGAAGTTGTGCCTCACCTTGGCGGCACACAAGGGAATTCAGGGTTTGAATCAGCAGTGTGGCTCACTTCACGGTTCAGCTCCTCAGCAGCTGGGCTCTCAGGTCTGACCCATAACATTGGCTGTTCACCTCGGTGCTAGCATTTCTGCAGCATTTGTGCATGGTATGACTTCATGGCATTAAGTGCAATAGGGGATGGTTGCAATGACATCAGCTGGTACGTTTGAGATGCAGGCTTACATGGTGTTGCCCTGTGGCAGCTCTGGCAAGTGGCTTTTGCTCCTCTCACCAGTAGATGGTGGCAGAAACACCGCTATGTGAGTTGATACATCAGGTTTTTGACTTCTTGGAAACAGGAGAAGATCCACATACGGGGAGGGTTTGAGCCCTGGCTGGACAGAATTGCATCTCCCCCTTGCCTTTTTGTGATTCTATAGCTATAAGCACCTTTGTGTCTTCTCTGGAGAGGTTTCTTGGGCCTGATTGCACTCTTCAGTCGGCCGTCGTAACTGTTGGAACAGAAGACAACAGAAACATGTCTGCTTTTAGGCACTGAGAAGGTGGTACAGAAAAATATCCTCATGGAGAGGTTGTCCTGGGAGAACCAGAAGAACCCCCAAAATGATCTAGTGGCTTAGTCTTGGGAAAGCCCGATTAGGGTGCTGCTGAGTGTGCCTTACTCTCTCCTGTTTTTATTTTGTCTTCTAGTTCCTCATGCGAGCCTGACTGCCATGCCTGGGCGTTGACACTTTCGGGTACAGCAGTTTAAAATGGCAGAGAGAGGTGGAAATGAAGAGGTAATTAACTTGAACAGCTTCCGTAGTCACAGAGGAAAAGGTAAGTACCGATTTGTGCGTATTTCCGAAACTCTGTTTGTAAAACTCTACTTACAAGCAGCAGGACTCATAGATACTAAACTTGCAAGAGTGCTGTTAATGGGAACCTGCTATTGGTCTGTTTTGTTGTGTCATGCACTGCTCTGTGACACTTACTTCACAGCCACCTACAGAAAATTCTCTCATTTTATGCTGACATGCAAAATATTTTGCTCTTGTCTTTCTCATGTTGTACTGCCTTAAGGCAGATTGCTAACTTCTCGGGAACACGATGTAGAGGTATTTCAGCAGATCTGAGGGGCTTATGGTGTTCCACCCTTCTGAGAACCTCATAGGGGAGAGGCTGGCTTTGCATTCATATCCTCATCGGGCTGTATGCATTGGCATCCGTTCCTCCAAGAGTGGAATTCAAAATGATGCTTTCTGTGTATGCCTGAAAGGTGATAAATGAATACTCATGAATACTTATGCTAAAGCATAGGCCAAAACATTGTGTCAAATCATAGGGAAAGCATGGTTGTATGCTGTCTCTGTTTCTGGCTGGAGTGTGTCTCCTGAGCTCCAGTAGCTGTGCTCAGTAGCATCTATATTCCACTCTTGACAAGCCTTGAGTGACAAGGTTGTCATCTAGTAAGAGGATATCTTCTGCACCTGCAGTCAGGGGCCCTATCTCTGTCTTGCATAAGGTACTCCTACAAAGTCACACTCCTTCAGAAGAGGCTGAATTGCACAGGGAACCTTATCTCTCCTCTAGAATCCACTGCACATTAATAAAAGAAAATGTATTGTCCCTGAGATACTGAACATTCAGGACTTCTCTGCAAAAATTAGGAAGTACTATGTACGTGGCTTGTTCAGAATAATTTTTGCAGCAGCTTGACTCGTGCTGAAGTTTGGGATAGAAGAATCTCTGCGTAAGCGTCAATGAGTGACTGTTTCATTCATGTGCCATTGTGGTCTCTTGAGCTCTAGTTTATGCATGTGTTTTGCTCAGGGGGCCGAGGGAGCTGGGAGTGCCTGTAACAGTAACTTGCAGAGGAACCGGTGACCTTTGAGCGCTTCTTCCCTGTTGCTGCAATGCAAATGTGAAGATTGCTTTTTCACATGTTTCAGTGCTTATGCCCTGTAATTTCAGTTATTTACTTTTAGCAAATAGCTAACTTAACTTCCTTTACTACAGACTGGATAAACCGTAGGGACGAAGGTCTTATCATGATATCAGATTCCTCAGATGAAGAATTACCTTTGTTGCTGGAAACGCCAGCACAGCAGCAGCGTGAGGAAGATGATGATGATGTAGTCATCTTGGCAGAGGTAATTTTTCATTCTTGTACTTGCCCTGCTTTATTCATGGCCTTTATAGCCAACTCTTGTGCAAATGTCCTGATGCATTCCTTTGAGAGTCCTGTCCGGTTACAGTAATTTACTTAGGATGTCTGAAATGAATGTTGAAATGATGGCGTTTTGCTGGCTTTACGTGTTCAATCATATTTTGGGCACAGGAGGGGAGAACTAGATTGTTAACCTGCATTGTATTTAAATTTATACTTAACGAACGCTGTAGCTTCCATAAGGTTATCTATCTTAATCCAGAAAGGTGGAGTGCTTTGTAAGAGGACTTGATGTTCCTTAGAACATCATGTTCAAAACATGGTCAAAAACATGCCTTGTTTGACCTTTCATGCTTTATATTCCTCTATGCTGTTTGGATTCTTGTTGGGCTGTTGCAGGCACTTACGTTTTTGCAGTTTTACAAAGCCAGACCACCTGATAAATCCCTTTCCACTGGCACAGGCAGTCACACAGAGGAGGGCGAAAGGCTTTAGCTTAACTCATTTTAAGTGTCTAATTTCATATCTAAGCTATATGAAGAATATATTCCACTTTTCTCTTTAAGTAACCAGAGGCATTGAGAAAATTGGTTGTGAAGCTGACTTTTCTGTTTCTTAGTTGAAAACAGGAGCAGAGAATGTTCAGACTCTGTTGGCATACAGCAGTCTGTCTGCCAGAGGCAAGAACAAAGCCAGAGATTAATGTTTTGAGCTTTGGTTCCAGCCTGTTTAAATAAATTGGTGAGAATGCAAATATGCTATCAGTTAGTTCCTCCTTCCCAGACTATTTACTTGGAGGGAAGTGGGGACTGAGGTGAGCTCAGGAAATTATTCCAGTCTGAAAGGCCTGTGCATCCCCAGTTCTGCCAAATGTTCTCTTAGCACCTGGGGCCAGACTGAGGATGGTGTTCAGTGAAACAAAGATATGCGGGTTGCAGTTTTATGCCTTATTAAGCACCTTGCTAAACAGACTTTTCATCTGTTTCCCATCAGAAATTTGATTAGATGCAAAAGATCATCATCTGGAGCAAGGATTCTGACATGCAGACAAGAACTCCTACTTATTCTTGTCTGTCTTCTTTTTAGACCCCAAAGCATCAGCAGCAGCTTCTGCGTCCCAATGTCATCAGACCTGCTGCTCAATGGCAGGGTGCAAACACTGTGGGAGAAGGAGGATCTAAAAGTGCTGTTGAGCCCTTGAGGAGCATATATCTGCAAGATGAGAACTTAACTCTGCTGTGCCAGGGAGACCGGTATAATCACATCGTGGAGAGCAGTGCTGGACCAAGTAGGGATGAGAATATGAACTTTGCCTTGCAGCAGCCTGGACCATCTGAGCTTAATGGCCCCAGGTTTGAACTTACAAGTAACCAGGAGCCTGGCCCAAGTTTGCTTCCAGCAATAAAGACGAGTCCACAGCCTGTTGTTAACAGAGAAATCATTAATCTGGAGAATGCAGCCCTCCCACCACAACAGGAAGAAAAGGTGGAAGCCCAGGGATGGCAAGGAGAGGACTTGGAGCCAGAGCAAAACCTCGGAGGAACAGCTGCTGCAACTACCACAGTCCAGGAGATCCACGAGAACAGCCAGCTGGATCACCCATACTTCCAGCCGTTGGAAGGCGAGCCTCATGCTGTAGTAAATGGTTGTGCTCCTCAGCAAGGGCAGCCTGAAGCAGACCCAGGGTCTTTGAGGGCATACGGAGAGGAGGCTCCTGGGCCAGCCTTTCCCCGACCTGAACCACAGCAGGATGGGATTCCAGGTCCTGCTTCGCCCCAGCCGGCGCATCCACCAGAAGAAATGGGTCAGCAGGCAGTGATAGACAACGAACAGCCAGGTCCAGCATACCCGGCACAGGGCTCTCACGAACTTGGCTCTAGTAATGTGCCAGAACAAGGAGCTGCTGGGCAGGACCAAGACCTCACTGCGCTGCTCATCAGAGAGACGGTAAGTATTCCCAGGGCTTGTTTGCCTTCAGTGTGCATGTTATTTTCAGACAGGTTTTTCAAGGTGTGTAGTGCTTCACATGCTCAAAGCACAGTCCTGTTGACTTCAGCTGCAAATCCCCTTCATTTTGGCTGAGACATAGGAACATAGGTGTTCCTATGCACCGGGTGAGGAACATGCAATGAACTGTCTTGGAGAACTTTGGTTTGAAAGACTAACCCCAGCACTATGGCAGAAGTGGTGAGAGGATGCGAATCTTCAGGGCACTGTTTGCTTCGAGGTGGGCTATTGGCCAGGGAGATTTAACAGAACTGATGGCAGGGTCTCAAGGGCACAGTGGGGTAAAATAATATCGGTCTGTTCCCTTAAAGGCTACTGCCCTCTGAGTTCTGCTTGTTTGTTTTTGTCTGGCTGATTCCTAAGCCAACTCTGTAGAGCTGCTTTGGCGATGGATGTAGAGCTAAACAAGCAAAACTGAGACACTAAACACTGGTAGAGGGATAGAGGGGTGGGGTAGAGAAGGCTTAGAGACACACGGCTGAGAGCCATGGCTGCTTTCAGCTGGCTTTCCTA
The DNA here is from genome assembly GCF_000690835.1 of Fulmarus glacialis. Lineage (NCBI taxonomy): Eukaryota > Metazoa > Chordata > Aves > Procellariiformes > Procellariidae > Fulmarus > Fulmarus glacialis. Next base: position 19,248 of record NW_009230355.1, read on the forward strand.
GAGTGCTTTAGTCCATGGCCAGGTAAAGGCCACTATAGTGGTCAGGAGTTGCCCTTGCAGTGTGGATTTCCAAGCAGTAGCACTGAGGAATTACTGGATAAGCAGCGTGAAGACTTAGAATCACAGAATCATAAAATCATTAAGGTTGGAAAAGACCTCTAAGATCATCAAGTCCAACCGTTAACCCAACACCACCATGCCCACTAAACCATGTCCCTGAGCGCCTCATCTACATGTCTTTTAAATACTTCCAGGGATGGTGACTCTACCACTTCCCTGGGCAGCCTGTAAGACTTGTGTATGTTAACTCCACACGCTCCTTTTTGACTCTGTGTGTGAAGCTTAGCATGAGGGGCACTAACTACAAGAACTGAACCACCAAGAAGGGTACTCCTTAACTTTTGGTATGTTCAGCAGCTTGGGCAACATGGTGTATATGTAAAAAACAAAACAAATGTGGTGATGCTTCACATGTCTCCAGTGCACACTCCTCCCCTTGATTGCTAGGGAGGAAGGGTCTCTCTTGATGCCTTATGGAATACTTTTTGGCAAACAAGCATATTTTACTGCATCTGTATCTTACACCACCAACCCCATCCCCTCCAAGTCTTCCCTCCACATCCCATATCTGATTGTTGAGGAAAATATTCTTTAAGTAGCAGCCCAACAAAATACAGTTCTTTCCAAGTGAGACCTTGCTGATCAGTGACTTGCTTTGAGATGGCAAGTAGTTACTCTTGCATTGTCAGGGTTGCTTGAGAACCCTGACCAGTCCAGTCTTGCAAAGCAAAATATCATGTGGTGCAATCGATTGCAATACCTGTACAGAAACTCAACGAGAGAGAGCCGCAAAGGGTACTCTTTGCTACGTGGCTAATGCTGGGAGAGCTTTCACAGAAATGCCAGTAGAGGTTTGTTGTCTGTTCTGATCTCATTCCTAGTGTGTCTCGGTGCTTTGGGTGGGTATACGTATTGTTGGGTTTTTTCCTTTTGCTTTGGAATGTTGTATTTCAGCACACAATCTGGAACTCCTTAATCTTCTGTCTGAAGGTAAATATTAGCTTTTCTTGTGTTGTAGATCATACCTACGTGCCTCTCTTCTTTCCATCCAGCCTGAATCACTCATTACACCAGCTGCTCATGGCCATTCGCTTCACTACCCATACTTTTCTTGTGAGAAAGTGCTGTTAGCAATCATCTTGTGGAGCAAAGGAAAGCCAGCAGCCTGCGGTATCCAGGCTGGATGGTTATAAATGGTCTCTTGAAATCCATTTTGGCCCTTGTCTCAGGAGCATGCTAGATAATTACCTATAAATCTCTGTCTTTGGTGCTGTTGCTAGGTTGTGCTACACAGCTCCTCTAACACCTACGTAACCTTTAGCTTTTCCTACTGTAGGAAGCAAGATTCCCAGATGTGAAGAAGGAATATATTGAAGAGCTAATCAGCATCAAGAACTGCTATGACTTAAATGTGTAAGTATAGAGCTAACAGCCAGGGTGTATCATACAGCAGTCTGGCTGCAGTCACATTTCCACTTCCCCACCCGCTAACGATGCTGTTCTATAGCACATCCAGGCTGGGAGTCAGCGCTGCGCTGATAGTGCCAAAGAGCAGAGAATTTTTTTTTCCTTCTAATAGAGCTTTTCTTAAATCCTCTCTAATTCTGACATTGTGCTGTAGCTTCTCTGCTTTTAAGATCATTTTCTTATTTAAAGATACTACATATAATTTCCTCTTAACTATTAATAGGGTTCTTAAAAAGGGTGGGTGTCAGGATTAAGGTGTTGAGATGACTTCTATAAAACATAGTACGAAGATGGGTTGGTGAGTTTTGAGTTGGAGAAAATAGTTTCTTACCTGTTCATTTCACTGGCTTTTGGCTTTTTCCAGGTAAAGCTGACTCTGCTTTGGACTCCCTTATTTAGTGTCGTCATGTTGGCTTTTGTCCCCTTTACTATCAAGTAGCAGTAGTACTGTTTGAGTTCTCTTATGTCACTTTTTGCAGATAGAATAGAGGAAACACATTTAAGGGCTGGTAGGATTGATTCTAGATACCTGATGAGGGACTGATTTTGGTCAAACTGAGCAGAAATGTGAGCCAAGAAGAGAAGTAAAAGGAGTGGAAAATAAGTGTGAGGACTGTTGCTCTCCCAATTGTGTTAGCAGTTCCAGAATACCTTAGTGTTCATCATGCTTGATATCTCTGGGAGTCATGTTAGAATCAAAAGTTTTAAAAAAGTCATTAACCTTATTGGTAAGTTGCATCATCACCCTATTCTTTTGGGTAAAGCTTGCACAGCTGAAGAGCAAAGGATTGTGTGTGTTGGCACCAGCAACATGGAGGGGAGAGTGGTTTGAAGTAAATCACTTGTGACTTGTGTCTGATGCTAGGTGACCCCTCTCTTGCTCTCTCTGCAGCTGTCACTGCTATCTCAAACATGTTGAAACTAATTATTATGTGATACAAGAATGAAGAGTAGGTGTTGGTTGCCAGAGTATTCACTCTGTTGTATGAATCCAATACCCTTTCCAGTTAACTAGGGCACTAATTAAGCAGTATTCAAGTGCATGAGGCTTAGAATTAGTTATTGGACCATAAATAAGTTAACTGGCAAGGAACTAAGGGTGATCCCATCCATTGGGCCCAGATTTCCTATTCTGCTGCCTTTGCCTGTGTTGTGAAGTCATGTCTCCAAAGTAGGGCTTCTTGGTTAGAAAGTCATCAGACTGTAACTTCTTTCTTGTCTTTTGAAAGTGCTTCCCCTGCAGCGGTGGCATGGTCAGCATGAGAGAAGCTTTCAGGTGCCCGCACTACGTACTTGGTGCACCTCGGCGTGGATGGTTGCGTTGGGAGTGTAGAAGATGGGTAGGGCCATTCCTCGGGGCGATCACGCCACTGAAGTTAGGCATCTGGCTGCAGGACCCTCTCACAGATTGTGTGAAAAAACTCGTTATTGTGTCCTGCGGGAATTTAGCAAAGCCTGATAGAATTAAATCCCAGTATTGGCTTCTATCAGTCTTAATGTGTTCCTTCCCTTTTTGCTCCCGAAATCTCTTCTCTCCTATTGTGTGCCACAAACCCAGTGAGATGAAAAGGTGCTTACAGGCTTCCCTGTAGGCCATCTACAGTGTCTGCTCAGCGGTGCGTTACCCACTTACTGGATGATAAAGATTTCTTCTCCATATTTTTATTCCTTTAACCAAACTATCTTTTGAGTTGTCACTGCATCTTTTGTATGAGAACAAATGGGTCAAAGCACTGGTCAGCCTCACTGGCAGGGTCTCTTTGATCTCCATGGTATGTCAAGCTGAATCAGGCTTGAAATATAATAAATAAGGGTGGCTGAGTTTGGGCAGGGATGAGGCTTTTAACTGGCTCTGTGTCCTGTGGTGCAGATATTAATGAACAGTGCTGCAAGTGTGCGTGCATTGCGTGCTGGGACCCACTTAACTAATTGTCAGACATTGAAGGTTAACATCTCTGAAAATCCTGAGCATTGAAATGGCAACATGCAGAATAGTTCAAATGTATTCTGACTGCCCCAGCTGAAACCCTTGCGTTTGAGCTGCAGTGATTTGAGCTCCTTGAAGCTTCTGTTTTGTTGGATTAAAACAGTTATCTTTTACAAAAAGTATGAGGGGGGAGGGCTGGAAGCTATTAAATGCTCAGTGCCAAGATATTTTGTTGTTTTCCAAAACGATCGTCTTAAAACTTTCAATTGATGTGAAAGATAAGGTGTGGGAGCTCCTCTTAGCAGGGTATCATCTATTCAGCTTTTGTGTGCAGAAGCATTCACACTCAGTCAAAAGCTTCTGGCTCAATATGTCAATACCTGATTAAACAAAAAGAAATGCCTCTGCTTTGAATGTGAAAGCAGGGCTAAAGTAATCATGCCTTGATAGTGGGTTAATGCTTCAAGCCAGTTCAGATTTCTTAATTAGGGACTGATTTCTGACATCAGGAATGTAAATTAGTTGCAATTATGTCTTTGCTGCAACCTAGCACCTTCTCATTCAAAGTTTTACAAATGTTAATTGCTTGTCCTAGCTCCTTTCAGAAGGATATTATTCTACAGCTGGGGAAACTGAGGAACAGCTTATGTTACTTGACCCAGCTAGCACAGCTGGTTAGTGATGGTTGAGAATAAGCTGTGAAAGTCTGATTCAGTCAGATAGCCTACAGCAAGCTTCCCTTTCAAAAGGGCTTCTGAAGTATTTGTGGATCTCCATCAATGGGGTATTCTGAAACTACTTGCTAGAGTCTTTTCTAAGCTGAAATACTCAGTTAAACTAAATTTACCTGACAAAGTTATGATTGTTTGTGATAGAACCTCAGGTATGCTGCATTTACAGGCTAGTATGCATTTTTTTTCAGCCATTTTTAGTGATTATTTTCTAACTGCTGTTCTCACTAGGCCAGTTTCTAGTGTGAATTGGACAATGCTGGTGTGATTTCAAGCTTTATTACAATGAAACCTGTGTTCAGAGTACATATTGTATGTAAGCACAGTTTAAACTTGTTTCTGTCTCTCTCTAATGTTAAAGTAGATAGACTGGAGGCTTTAATTAAAATATGAATCTGTAAACTTCTGTTGAGGAAGATACCAACCTTTCACAGCTTTTGTAGGAGTTCATACGCTTTTTCCATGGATGCGTTTGTATTAGCGACAGCCAGATTTGGTTCATATGCTTTTTCCATAGATGCGTTTGTATTAGCGACAGCCAGATTTCAATTAATGCTGCTAATGCTGTGACTGTTCTTTCTTGTATGGTCTTCATAATGTTAATTCCAGAGCAGCAGGAAGTTAGTACACCTTGACTCTTAGTTGTGCAGGGTTTGACACGTGCTCAAAGGACGCATCACTTTGCATGGTTTTACCCATGGGTGTGAGTGGGGAAGTAAGCCTGGTTGTTCACCTCTGTCATAGAGAGATGTAGGTTGGTTAGTAGCTCATCCGTACAAGCTTCTCTTATGTAAATATAATTGTTGAAAGACAAATCTATTTGCTTTTTCTTCTGCAGTCATACAGGTGTTCATTCTTTACTTAATTCTTAGTCATTTACTTTCAGTTTGCTCTAGTCTGAGACCTCCCTTGGTTCTTCCAGGGCAGGTTGTGACTTGCCTGCCCAGCCTCTTAATTATAAGATACTAAAAATTGGACAAGCGAGGAATGAACCTGAGCTCCCAAACCCTGAAGTAACTATATTTATCTTTTCAGACTTTGTAACTTTCTTCTGGAAAATCCAGATTACCCAAAGAAAGAAGGCAGAGTGGTTTTAAATCCCAGCAGCAGCCTGCTTGCCAGCCAAGATGAGACAAAGGCAAGTGATAGTATCCTCATCTACAGCATGCCTCCCATCCAGTCTGTTCAGCCTGAGCAGATCTTGGGATGTCCGGTTCTATTAGTTTGTATTTGTAGAATGCCTGGTTGAGCCATACGTTATAGGAGGCCTCTGGGTGCATTTAAGTGTTAAATAGCAATAGTTAGTTGCTTGCAAGATGACTTCAAGACTTTCCTGTTTTGCTGTTGTGTAGCTGCACCATATCTGCTCTTTTGCCTTCAGCGAAACCCTCTGCCCTGCCTGCCTGCCAGCTGCCTGTCTGAAGTGTTCATTTTGATAACTGATACAAGAATTCCTTCTGTCACATGAGGTAGACTTGGCCCTCAGGTCTCTCTTGTGTGGCCTTTAGGCATTGCCTTTCAGCCTCCTAACTGCGAATCTCCTGACAGTTTCTTGATTTTATTTATTTTTTTTAAAAGTCCATTTGACAAAAAATTCTCCCTGAGCTGCTTTGAGTATGTTGAAATAGCTGCGTGTGGCCTGAGAGAGAGAAATGTCGAATACCTCTTTCTACTCTTGGAAGCATCTCTCAACCTCAAGCCAGTAACGTTGTTCACCCTTTATAGCAACCTAAATGCATCCTCTCCTCGCTGTCTCATGCAGCCACACACAGTGGTTTTAAACTCCATGGTGTGGGTCCTGCTAGGAGCAGAGCTGCAGCGTGGTGCAGCTCAGGGCAGGTTACCCGCACAAGTGCATAGACCAGTATGCTGTGCTCTAAGCTGATGGTTAGTGCTGATAAGTGCTCAGAACTTGGGTGCCCTGTAACCTGAATTTTGGGTGGTCTTGCAGAAGGTCCTGATCACTGAAAGAGTGGTTTGGGGTGTTCTTGTGTGTATTTATAGCAGCCTTTTTATATCTTTCACATTGTCTCCTTAGGTGCCTAAAGTGGACTACTTCGACTTTTCCAAACTTGCCCCACTTGATCAGCGGTGCTTTATTCAGGCAGCTGACCTCCTTATGGCAGACTTCAAAATGCTGAGCAGCCAAGACATTAAGTGGGCACTACATGAACTCAAGGGACACTATGCAATCACGCGAAAGGTTCTCCAGTTCAACTCTGTTTTCTTTCCTAGGGTTATCTCTCATGTCTGTGGAGAGTAGTGCGATGTCTTTTGCCGTACTGTACCATCTGTTAGTGTGTGGTTATGGGTTTTTTCATAATCTTCCTTTTAAGGAGTATTAATCCATTTAGTAGAGACTTAAAAAAATTATTGGCCAGACAATGCTGCTGGAAGTTTTTACTTTTCTCTAATAGGAGAACTGGGGAAACACCAGCTAGTTGGTGGTAGGTGATGCATTAAACACAGGAGTGTTCCTGTACGTTGCTGCTGAAGTGCAGTATAATTGCCAGTAAAGCCTAGACATTTAGCTAAATCTTAAAACATCTAACTGCTGCTATTAGTAAAGTGACTGCATGTATTTGAAAAGAAGCCCTAGTCTCACTGTCCTGTTTCTTCTTATTATGACTTGTAGAATGAGTCCTATATTCTTCATAAGAGTTTCACTGTAATGGAGCTGTGAAGAAACTTGTTTTAAGTATCAACAAACTGAATGTAAATGTGGCTTCAAGCTTTTGACTTGGATCTACTCCTCTGATATGCTCCTCTTGCTTGAGCTTCTTTCTCTACTATTCCAGGACTTAACTAAAACAAAAATTCCTTTTCTCTTCACTTGCTTGATTGAGCACTGAGTATTTGAGCTTCATTTTTTTTTAAATGAAAAACCAAACCCAACAACAAAAAACCGCTAAACCAGCTCTGTTGCATCAGAGTGGACACCAGCTGTATTAGAATTAATAGCTGAGGTGTTGTGAAGTATCATTCAACTATTTTGTTTTTATGGAATGATTGCTTTACAAGTACGTAAAGCAACAAGGTGAGCAAAGGAAAGAGGTATACTTGCCTCTATATAGGGTGTTTTGCTTTCTGGTTTTGGATCACTTATGCACATGTTTGTACTGTACTTCAGTTTGAAGTATGTGCTTCTGCTTTCTTCCAGAGAACAGACAGGATTTAAGTCTGTATGTTGTTTTTTAGGCCTTTTCAGATGCCATCAAAAAATGGCAGGAGCTGTCTCCCGAAACCAGTGGGAAACGAAAAAGGAGGAAAGAAATGAATCAGTATTCATATATAGACTTCAAATTTGAGCAAGGTAGATACCAAGCTGTATGTATCATGCTCTCTGCATGGTTATTGTAAGCAGAACTGGCTTGCAGCAGAAAGTACTATTGTTGAAAAGGGATGTGGTCCCAAAACAGCTATGTTTCTGTCACTGTTTGGTATCTGTTTTGGAGATATTCTTCATTAGTACCTCTGCTTGGTACAGTGCTGTTTGGGATGCTGAAGTTATGCAGCTGGTGGTGTACGGAGGAAGAGGGATTTAAGCTTTGTTCTGGCTGCTCCATTCCATTTCATTGCACCTTTAACTTTGCTTTAGGAGATGTGAAAATTGAGAAGCGCATGTTCTTCCTGGAGAATAAGAGACGGCACTGGAGGTCCTATGACAAGCGCTCTCTTCTCCCACCAGTGCTACTGGAGCAGGAATTCTATGAGCAGAAAGTTAAAGAGATGGCAGAGGTGAGTGGTAGGAGCTGCTTTGATCTTGCGCAAACGACTTCAACTACTGTAGAAGTCTTGGCCCTAAACATGCAAATCTGCCTCTTAGAGAAATTCAAATGCTGAACAAAATGTGGAATAACTACTTTTGTCCCTTTACTACCTGTTAACATGTATTACTCTTCCCAAGTAACTTGTTTTTGGAGGAAAAAAACAAGCACAGAGTTTTATATTTACTTAAATATATAGCTGCTACTTTTGCTGCTGAAAACCTTCCATATATCTGCTAATGTTGATGTATAGTCCATGATACAACACTGTTCTGGACCTTTTTTTGCTACAAGGTAGTAAAAGCTCTACTAATTAATTATTTCCTCTGATTGTTAGCAGGCTTCTCTGCTGCTTTGGGGCTTGTAATTGCAGGTCAGTGTTGGTGGCGAATAATGACGAGGCCCAAAGCAGTCTGTCCACTCACTCTGCCCTTCCACAAGTTGGCAGTCCTGTGTCTCCAGAATGTCTTGTCCTGTGCTGAGGACCTTGTGTTTTGAAGCAGAACCCTGCAACACTTGCTAGTGTGTTGTCTTCCCCTTGTAGTCTGAGGGAAGACTGAATTCACAGCTCTGCACCTACAGTCCTTTCTAAAGTAGCTTCTTAAAGATCGTTGTCTCTTAGGCTGATGGATAGTGTCTCCTTTTAAACACAAAGCTAATGTTCCTTGGGGCTTTCTCTGGAGGGGCCCATTGGGTGAGATCATCTCTGCCCATGGAAACCTGAACCAGCAGCCCTCCTTAATATAGAATTCGGTTCTTTGTTCTTGCTGCCTTTGCTTCTCCCATCTGTTTTAGCTGAATCATAAATAGCTTAATGGATTGGAAGGACGGGCTGAGTGATGTTGTAAGCAGACAGTGAGCCTTTTATGGTGGTTTGTAAGTCCTGAGATAATGTAAAAGAGTGTAGAGGCTGGAAAATTGCTTTATCTATTCTGTAAATACAGATGCATATGTCTCTCTTACAGCATGCAGACTTTCTCCTTGCTCTGCAGATGAATGAGGAGCAGTATCAGAAGGTCAGTATCTATAATGTGGTCTCTTGAGTTCAGCTTATGCATAAACACTGTTTTGCACTTACTACTTCGGACTCTTTTGGCTTCTGGAGTGGAGCTTTTCTGAAGCTGCATTTGTACTGTGCTGCTTTTGCTGAGCTGGCAAAACCTGCATAGTGTGTATTGGCTGGCTTTTAGAAAAGGTAGACAAGAGCTGAGTCCAGCGAGACAGTATTGATGCTTGTAATGATCTGTAGTAATTCGGTCAGCTGCTGCTTGTATCTTCACTGGCCAGAACAAACATCGCAATAGAATAGTACCGGGCTTGCTCTTGCTACCACCATTATGGCTGTTTAAAACAGATTTGCTGTTGTTGGAGCTCTGCCAGTGGAAAGGCCTTCCTCATTTGCAGAAGGGACTCTTTAAAAACCTGAAAATCAGGTCTTTCCCTTTAAACAAAGAGAGAAAAGTTAGAGATCAGTTCAGCAGCTGTGGATTACCTTTTCGTTCTCAATGCCCATTTCTCTTCAAACTTTGGAGATGATGTTGGACCTTTGAAGAAGTAGGCATGCTTACTCTTTAACAGTGGCAAGCTTCTCCACCCCTGCAGTGAAGAGGCCGAGACAAGGTCTCTCCAGGCAGGTGGGTAAATATTCCTTTAGAAGGCAACAGATCTGAAGCTTGGTTTTCCCCGTATGAATGGTCTGTAATCTCTGCTGCTTCCCTGCGATTGCAGATTCCCAAACCCAAGATGCTTCTCTGCCTGTGAGCTAAGAATTATTAAAAAAAAAGTGTTCTGTAGCTTTTTGGAACCTGTGAAGCCAGACATGTAAATATTAAGTTACTTAAAACTGAGTCTCTGGTTGTGCTTAGTGAGTTTTGACCACCAAATACGGTATCTAATGGAGTGGTGTATATCTGTTGCTCTTTTTTAGAACTAATACTGGCATTGTTTATGGCTTGTAGTTGTATGTGCCTTTATGTTGCTATAGCTGTCGATGTTTTGATGATGATGATGCTAATACCTCTGTTTATGGCTGCAGGATGGTCAAATGATAGAGTGCCGCTGTTGTTACGGGGAGTTTGCATTTGAAGAGCTAACTCAGTGTGCAGATGGTCACTTGTTCTGCAAGGAGTGCCTAATTAAATATGCTCAGGAGGCAGTCTTTGGTTCTGGGAAGGTAAGAATTTCCTAACTGGATGAGGGGAAAATGCGTAAATTGCTATTGGGAGATCACATTGCTGTTTGTGTGGTGGTGTTGCTTAAATCAGATGTAACTGCACTTTCCAGGAAATATCTGAATGGAATTGTGTCCTGAAATCCAAATCCAACAAGTCAGTCTCACCGTCAAGTGAAGCCAACAACTTCACAATGGGATCTTTGCTGAATAGGGTTTTAGTTTTGCTAACCTCCATCTTTTGTGCTCTAGGCTTAGCAACTTGGATTACTAGGAAAGCTTTCTACAGCATTCATAGTAACAACAATAACTTGCACTCATCTGGTTTTTATTTTCTACTTAATAAACGAACGGTATCTGCACAGAGAACACTCTCTTATCTCTGACTTGGCCAGTCTCCTCCTAGCTAAGAGTGTTTGTCCTTCGTAATATCACCCTGATCCCAACTTAATTTGGGGGTTGGTTGCTCTCTGATACTACTAGCCTTCTTAGTCTCCAATTTAGCTAGCAATTATCCTGGTACTTAGCTGAGCTATAAATGAGTCATTAACCTGCTCTGAAGTGTGCATGCTCCTTTGCCTCGAGATATGATGATCAAATTGTGGGATGCTTTTGTACTCTGGGATCTATATTTCGTGTAAACATATAGACTGGCAGCTGTATTTTATATAAGCGTATTGACAAGAATGCAATGTGCAGATGTGAGCAGAGTGCTAGTTCTCAGCAGAGACCGTACAGTAATAACGGGCCGCTATGTGGTCACAGTGGACTTGGAGTGAGTGAACTGTGATCCCAGCTATCAACAGCATCTTCATGCCCAGTGTTTGAGGCCTGATCTGTTTAACTAGTCTTGTTCTTTCCATAGCAAACCCGTTCTCTGGCAGTCATCTGCTGACTTAAGCTTTATTCTCTCTAAGCAAGGCTCTGCACTGGTTTATTTGGAAATGTTCTGGGTGCTGAGTCTTGTTTGTCATTAGCATCGTACTGAACCTGAGCTTTTTCCTTCCAACCCTAGTCAGAGCTCAGCTGCATGGAAGGCAGTTGCACGTGTTCATTCCCCACCAGCGAGCTGGAGAAAGTGCTTCCGGAGAACATCCTCTGTAAATACTATGAGCGGAAAGCTGAGGAGGAGGTGGCTGCGGCCTGTGCAGATGAACTTGTCAGGTAAGTGTCCAGCAGAGGATGCAGCCTGCACTTACTGTTGTAGAAAATTGTTCCCTGAAACCCTAAATGTGTGCTGACTATGAGATAGGTAGCTTTCAAAGAGCTGTATTATAAATTCAGGCTTCTGCCTTCCCAGGTCTATTTTTATTCAGGTTAGTCTGCCTTTGACTAGGAGCAGATTAAAATTCAATAGACTTGTCTCCCCCAAGACTTGCTTGCCAGCTCTGTGCTGATCCTCTAAATTACATGGTCAAAAGCAGTGCTGAGCATATAATATTTTGATTGCAAACAGGGAAGTGATCGAAGAAATATGAGCAAAAAGGCAGTAGTCAGCACATCCTGGCGGCAAGCGTTTGGTTGGCAGCCTTATTAACTACCATATAGCTATTTGACTAAATCCGCTTTCAGCAAAGATATGTTTGGCACTCTGCATTAATGGCATCTTATTTTGGGCTGCAGGTGTCCGTTCTGTAATTTCCCAGCTCTATTGGACAATGATGTGAAGCGGTTCA
>NW_009230355.1:31076-59270 GCF_000690835.1 Fulmarus glacialis
CTGCAGAAAGGTAATTGGGGGATACTTTGCCATTTGGTCTCTTCTGGAGCGTTGGGCAGGAGAGCTGGGAGGACAACTCACACTTCCTAGCGGCGGGTGAATGAATATCTAATGTGGCTGCATGGGGCAGCAGTCAAAGTATTTGCTGGATCCTACTGACGTTCTATAAAATTATGTGGCTGGACAGATGAGACAACAGTGTTGCTTTCTTTCCTTGGAAGATGTTGGCTAAAAAAGCTTCTAGATGCCTTAGGTTGCTGTCTTGCATATACAGAAGCATTGTAGGTGAACAGGATGCTGGATGTTTAAAAGGCATAAAACCAAATTGTAATCTTTTATCTAATGAAACTTCTGGAGAATGAGCTGAAACAACCTTACGTGCTATCCTTAAGAGAATTAGCATCTGCATTTTTCTTTTATGCTGTCGCCTGAATACAGATTCAGTTTGAAGTGACAGAAAAATTTGTTTGAAGAGCTCACTTAAATGTGTCCGTTCAAAGGGCAGAAGATCTTTGTGCTTCTCTCAAAGTTTGCTAACAGCGATAGCGGGAGAATCGTCAGGCCCAATGGGGGGACGGAGTGTGGAAAGCTTGCCGCTGCTCCTTCTGCACCATCTGTTCTGGGGAAAAATAGAAGCATAGAAGTGTGTTTCCCAGTCTCCTGAATGTATGGAGAACCCCACTTACATCTGGTGCCAGTGAGCCAAGGCCAGTACAGTATCAGTGTTTAGCACTGAAGCTACAAGGTGTCTTGTGTAACTTTGGCCACAACAGTGAATTCTCGTGCAATATTCAGGGAACTGCCTGTCCCCCAGCAGAGATTTCTGCTAATCATTGAAATTCCTCTTGAGTGCATTAACCTTGTAGCTGCCATAGCTTTGGGTTCTTGTATTGATGTGATACCACCATTTGCCTGTATTGAGAAAGTAATAGGAAGTCAAATTCTGTTGTCTGGAGAAATTGAAGTTGCCAGCAGTGAACTTTGCATTCTGTAGTGAAAATTGAACTTACTGGCAGGGGGAAGCTGCTTATGAAAGATGCGCAATTCCATTTTAGATCTCTGATCTCCAGATATGTTTTGCTAACATCCACCTCTAGCATTTGGGAAAGAAATGTGATTCTGATGGATCATCCAAGTGTCATGAGCAAGGAGGTTTGCTAGTCACTAGGTGGCAATGTTGATTCACGTTTAAATCCCCCCCCCCGCCCAAACGGAGTTGTTTTCAAAATGTACATATGTCAGCACCACAGAATAAAATTCAGGCTTGAAGAACATGAATGCTTCAATGTGCAAAATGAATTGAAGTTGTTTTTTTTCCCTAAAATGTGTAATGCGGCACAGTAACTGTGGTAAGAGGGGTCAGTGCTGAAATATTCATTTCCTTCTGGTTTGCTGTTTCGTTTCCTTCCTAGCGTACTGCCTGTCCCCCCTCCCTGGGGTTGCAGCATTCCAGTGGGCTGGATTTCTGGTTTCCTGGACAGCTTGTGTTGATTCATTAGCTGAAAATCTGCTGAGTAGCTTTGTGCTGCTCTTAGAAGTCTTGAACGACTTTAGGATTTGAAGTCGAGGGTGAGGAATTCAGATAGCAGGATGTGGTGGTGTCTCACAGCAGCAACTGCAGTGGTTCTTCATATTCCTGCTATCTTGTCTCTCTCCAGAATGAAGAATTTCAGTTAATGCTCTTGCTTGCAGGAAACTGTTGCCCTTAGGGAGGAAAGGGCTAATCTAGGGAACTCTACAGAGGTTGGAGAGGATGCATTGGCTTTGCTAGCATTGCCTCTGGCAGGCTCTGTGGTGGTGATGACTGATCCTGGAAGGAGTCCCTCTCTGGTTGGAAGGACTGCACTTGCACAGCTGAACCTGAAGTGAGGGGAAGTGTGGAAAGGGAAAGGTCAAAATGTGCTTCTCCTGAAACCTCAAGGCTCTTCAAGGGTGGGGAGAGGAGGACCAGATGGTGGTCCTGTTGTATTTCTGTGCTCCATCACCTGGATCCTTTGTCCTGCTTTGAGAGTTCATGTTGATACTCTTAGGCTTTCCTTTAAATCTTGCAGAGCGGTTGATTCACGTTTGGGCCAGCTATGGATGTATTGTAAGTGATGGGAACCAGCTGGAAGCCTTCATTTTGGCTGTATATATGTATGTTGGGCTCAATAATAAGAAGAGCTTTAGGCATACCCAGGTCACTGCTTATGCACCTCACCTGTAGCTCCAGTCATTCGCACCTTGCAGGGACCAAAATGTGGCTAATGGTAACCTCAGCAACAGGCAGAGCTGCCAGTCGCCTTCTGTGACTGAACGGCTGCATGGAGAGCATGCAGATGAGCCTGCACCATCTGCCAGGGCTACTGTGGCTCCAGCTGTGTGGCGTGAAGTTTGGCTCCTAGTTAGGTGGCCAGGGCTTGAATCTTAATACTACGAACTGCAGAGTGGAGGAAAAGCTTAATTAGCCAAAGGAAAACGTTGCCCAAGCCACCCTATGGATGCGTTCTGTGTGTGTGTGCAATATGAGCTGGTGCTGGGGGAGAGGCAGCTTTTGCTCAGACCTCTTTTGAGTTTTGAGGTTTTGCTCTATAACAGGTCGCTGACCGCACATGGAGCCAGGATTCCCGGCGTCAGAAATTTTTGCCAGCCTGCTCGGTCAACCTCCATCTTATTCTGCACAGGGATCCCTGCGCTTGAATTTCTCATCTCTAATGATGCGCGTTTCTTCTCCCTGTGCTCTGACAGAGCAAACCAAAGCTGGCAATTCTGGTAAAACTAGGAAAGGCACATGTTGCTTGTTGACTTGTGCAGCACTGGGAAGTGAGCGTGCACTTTTGCACATTGGGGGAAGTGCTGTTTCCCACCAGAAAAGGAAGTCCATCCTTTCTGCACTGCCTCTCTCCTCCCGAGACCCCATATTGTTGGTGAAGACAAGGCTTTTGTTCCCGGGCTGCTTGCTGCTATCCCCGGCGCCGTGTTGCGGGTGGGGGAGATGTCTCCCCTCTTTGCAGTCTCAGCACAAAGCACTGCAGGGCTTTCAGCCAGCAAAGAGATGGGGAGGTGAAAGCTGCCGTTGCCATGGAAATAATGCATGCACGGAGCTGCGCTGTCCCTCCGGTGCCGGAGAACTCGAAACCCTCAACACTCATTTCATAGCCAGGCCACATTGCGGGGACTTGCGTTTCCAAGACTTTTCCTTAAAACTCCTTTGCATAGCTTAAAATTTTTGTTACTTTATTGTACGGAGTTGTTGTCTGCCTCGGTGCTGGCTGGAGGCGAAGAGGTGATGGCGTATGGTTCCACGGTGCTAAATTGCATTGCCCTCGGTCTGGGCAGCTGCCCCTCCTGTTCAGGGCTCCTCAGTGCCCTGTGTTAACGAGGCCGTGTTTCGGGAGTGGGTTTGCCTGCTGGGCATCTGAACTGTCACGCTGGAAAAATGAGCATTGATGTGCCTGCGTCAGATGGATAAAATCTCCGCTCTTTTGTCTTTTCGTCTTCGGGTTAGGCTCTCTGGCCACAGCAATCCTTGTGTGTACTTTCAATTTGCAGGATTAAGATGTGGTATTTTTAGGGGACTTCTTTTTAAGCTGCTAGAATGTCTCAGGATTGATTTCAAGGTGCTGGCTAGGAAGAGATGCACCCAGCCGCTTTTAACCTTCATTTTCTGTTGGAAGCGAGACAGGTTTAAGCTTGTACAGAGTTCTGCCTAGCAAGCTATGTCTGAACCCTGCTTTTCTTAGCAGGGTGCTAACGCTGCATCCACAACCTATGTTAATAAGCATAAGTCGCGTTGTACGGTTTGCAGCAACTTTGATGTGAGTGGCCTTGCTGAAATAAATTGTTGCATGATCAACAAGACTTAAAGTTACAGGAGGAGCTAAGGGGCATATTGCAATGCCTGTGATCTCTGTACCTGGTGCGGTAATGGGGCGCGCAGCTGCCTGTGATTCAGAGGTAGGTAACAAGGCAGCCCCAGCCACCTATGATCCAGTTACAAGTGTTTTATAGGGTGCAAGGGGAAATGTTTGTGTAATCAAGTACCCAGCAGCAGGGGATGTGTTCAGGATGACATAGCCTTCCAAGGATGTCATCCAACACATACCACAGGGCCCATTACTTCTGTGCTAGAGGCTGGCCCGTTGCTGCCCGGAGCTGCCCTGCCCAGCTCCAGATGCGCTGTGGTTTTCGGCTTAAACTGTATCAAGATTTGTCACTGGCAGGGTGCGTGTGCAACATGGAAAAAAAAAAAATTGTTCTGGTTGGAGAAATTGAGCTTGTCCAAAATGCCTCAGAGTAGGATGTGCATATGGAGAATTACTTAATTCTCCTTGTTTTGCAACATGTTTTCCCAGCTGTTGAAGTCTGCTGTCTCATTCAGCTTCCTGACAGCAGTGCAAACATTTTGAAGGTCCCATGGCCCTGTCTCATTCTCTGTTCAGCCATTCTTACTGCTGTTCTCTGTATGCTTTTCCTTGAGCCTATTTATTTAGATTTGATTGTTACTTAGAGCTTAGCCCCACAGCTTTAGTGGAGAGCAGAGCCAAAGGTGGCACTCATTTATGGCAGACCCCTGTAATTTCTTTCTAGTGGCAATGACCTCAAGAGTCAACTCCCTCGTTTAAATTTCCATCCTCCTGTGTCTGTGTGAATGCGGCTTAGCAGAATTTGTTGGGATGAGGAAGAAAGGGAAATGCGGTGTGGAGGACCTTGCTACGTGTCTTACTGGGGGGTTTGGGAATGGAGCGCTCATGCCTGCGTACGCTTTTGTCTGGAGGCCTGTCTCCCACTTGTCTGGCCTGGCAGAACAGTCTATCATCTTTTCATGACTCTGCCATCTTCTTCCTCAGCGCTGCATCCCTGAAACCTCCTGCTCTGGAGCTCTCAGTGTTCTCTTCCAGCTCAGTGCCTTCGCTGCACCCTTTTTAAATGAGCGGTGCGCATGGGAACACGCTCCACTCTATTACTGCCAAAACCACAACAAATGGCAAGTTTCCGTCTGTCATCTCAGCTCGGCGCTGAGGCACTCCGCGGCTGGGCAGGCGATTTTCATTTTTCTTCCATAAAAGGACATTGAAACTCGTCTGCAGCGGCGGTGCTCTGTGCTGCAGGCAGGGCGAGCGGCGATGCTATCGACGGCAGCGCCAGCAGTACTGCAGCGGGAGCGCTGGTGATTTCCATATCGCTCCTCAAAGGGATGGGCAGGAGGGAGGGACCAAGTCCGAAGGTGGGGTTGAGGTGATTGTAGGCGGCGGATAACACCCCAGTAGATTTTATTGCCAAGTCCTAAAGGAAGATAGATAACAGGAGAGTGCTCCTGGTACAGCAAAGCCTTAAAAGTACAATCCCATGTAGGAAAAGTGCGCGCATGCTAAACCACGTGGTCCATCCCATCGAGGCATGTAGGGTCAAAGTTACATGGGGAGTGCTGAGAGTCAGGAGATCTTCTCATCACCAGCTTTATGCACAAGGTACTTACCTTTTGGGGAGGGCTGCAAGGGGAACAAGGGAAAGCCACGTGCCAGGGGCTCTCTTTCATAGAATCATTAAGGTTGGAAAAGACCGCTAAGATCGAGTCCAACTGTCAACCCAACACCACCGTGCCCGCTAAACCATGTCCCTAAGCGCCTCATCTACACGTCTTTTAAATACTTCCAGGGATGGTGACTCCACCGCTTCCCTGGGCAGCCTCTTCCACTTCCCTGGAAGCTGGACAGTGCATGCCCACAGCTTGCTCCCTGGCTGAGAAGGAGCATCTAGGAAAGCCAGGGACCAGGAGTGATTTGTCCCTCCTGGGGGAACTCCCATAGCTTGCTTTTTGGTGTATGCTTGGTCTGGGCCGGGAGCACCTACAAGAATTGAGTGGTGCCAGCAGTAGCTTGCTCCTAAGTGCCCCTTTCCAGAGAGGAGGCACAATGATCAGCCCAGAATCACTCCCTGCCTTGTTTATATACCTGCCACCCTTCCTTGGGACACGTAGGAAGGGGCTGTAGGAGCTCTGAGAATACCTCTCCTGAAAAGAGGGTAAGAGCGGGCTGGATTAATTGCTGTGGTGGGGTGGAGAGGCTCCATCAGTGGGAGCTCAGGTGCTGCTACTTTTACAAGGTCAAGTATATTTATGCAATGGTATGTGGAAATGCTTCACTTGATAAATGAGTCTGACAGGGGAGGAGAGGGCGAAGCCCAGCCTGGAAATGGACCTGAGGAAAGAGGTCAGTTTAAATGGGGTATCTGTCTCTTAGAGGCAGGGGGGGAAATGCTGCTGAAAGCAAGAACTCAGAGTAGTCTCTTTAAAAATAGACCATGTAAGTCAGTGCAATTTCAAGCAACAAAGCTTATTCCTGTGCTTGCTTTCTGCCTTATATAGCAATATCCATTCAGGGAAAAGGCAATTCTCCCACTGTTTACTGACCAGTGAATACCTCTTTGTCAGGTCCATAAGAGGTGGCAGTGCTATCTTCCCTTCGTAGCTTTGTCCTTTGCCGAGGAAAGGTCCAGAGGTAATAAGCTGAACACAACTTCATGTGGGGATGGAAACTTCAGCCTCAGCAGTCTGGTCTCGCCTTCTCTCTCTGGGCACAGCCTGCAACCATTTAGGCAAAGGAGCCACTGTAAGCAGCTGCAAACCTGCTGTGGTCCGTGCAGGCATGCAATGACAATGACTTTGGAGATAAGCTGATGGACTCCAGGAGGGGTTGGATAAGAGCACCATGGGTGGGTGGTGCCGGGGTGTGAAAGGTCCTTGGCTGCCTTGAACATGGCAAGCCGCCGGAGTGGTCCAGTAGCCAAACTGCTGGTGCTGGAAGGACCCTGAAGTCTGTAGTGCTAAGGGTTGAGCAGAGACTGAGACCTGCTGCAGGCTGAGATGAGCTGTAAGTTTTGCTTTTTCCTCCTAGGTCCCTTTGAAAAAGAAAGGGAGGAGTGGTATTCTTCCATTTCATGCAGGGAACAAGAGAGGGAGTAATGTAATGTGATTGCCTTAATATCAGGGAGACACTCTAAACCTCTGTATGGACCAGTGTGCTCAGATCGCTTGATTTGTTTGATTTTTAAACAGTGAAGTAGCTTCGCCTCTGTCACTTGTCTGTCCTCACAACAGGTAGCGATGCCACCGAGCTGCCCTGGGACTGCTGTGGGAGCTCAGTACAGGTACCCTTCACGGCAGTAGGTGTGAGTTTAAGGTTAAAACTCTTCCTGGTGCTACTTGTATTTGCAGAGCATTGGAGCAGGGTTATCGTTTCGCTGCTGCAGTGGAAATAGAGGTTGGAGAGGATGGAAAAAGGCTGTTCCCAAGCCAAATTAAAAACATTGTTCTGACCTTAGTCAAGAAACTACATCTTCCCTCTCTTTCCTCCCCCTCACATTCCTGTCGTGGTAATCACTGATCTCTAACCTCAGCTTCATCTGCCGCAGCTAACCACTTAAAAAAATGCACTCAAAAACCCCCGACTCTCTGCATACACCTCTTCTTGCTGTACCTTAGTCCTTCCAGGGCAGAGTTATCGTTGGAGGGGCGTGAGTCAGCAGTGGAGGTTTTGAGTAGTATTGTGTCAGGGCAGGTGATGACTGTCTCCTTTGGGCCAGAGCACTGAGATGGCCTAACCTGGCGTGTGTAGTGCAAGGAGGTGTTTTGCTTCTCCTTTCTCTTTGCACATAAACAGATTTCAGCAGATGACACAGTCATCAGACTTCCTGAGCTAATACAAGGCTGCTGCAGATGATGTCCATTTTGGAGGCTGTCAGTAGAGTTTGTTTCCTAATTTGGTCACAGTATGCTCAGGGCTGGCCTGCTTTCCTTTTTTCTTTTTTTTTTTTTCTTTTTAAAAACACCCATCCTTTTATATCATTGTCGTGGAGGGGAAGCTGTTTGTATCGGAGAACCTCCAGCTCCTCTCACTTCTTCTCTGCAGAGGAAGTGATACTTGAAAGGTCTCTTTGAAAAAGCAATGCAGTTCTGAAGCTGATCTTTCCAGTTTTTTTCCCCTCCTTTGCCACTCTTTTGTGAGCTCATCTCAATGAGCCTGCTGGCTTTTTATCCCTTCTGGGTGGTCATCTGAGCCCTTAGTGCTAGAGGACTTTGTAATAGTTGTCTTAAGTGACAAAGGGAGCTATGCTGCAGTTAAGTAATAACATTGATAAGCTGATATATTGGAATATATATTGCAAGGGGGAGAGACGTGTGATTTCAGCTAACGGAAAGAGCACGTGCTTTGTTTTGTTTCATACATCACCACTAATGAGGCCTGGTACCATGTAGGAAGCTGTAAATGCCAAACACTGGGAGAGCAATAGTGTGGCTGGTCAGCTCTGCTAAATGACCTTTAAAAGTTAGCTCATGTGTCCTGCAAATCCTCAAGAAAACCAAGGACCACCAACCCCTTTAGAAGATGCCTGCTGTTTGGTGTTGGACCAGAGTCAGCCCCAAACAAGCTGCCTTCCTGGCGTGCAGGAGACAGTTTAGCCCTTCCACTGTCAATGTGAGTTTTCATTCAGCAACAGGAACAGCTGAGGAATGAACACCAAACCTGTAGGCTCCTTTTTTCTTTTATTTCTGTGCTGGACTTAGCAGGAAAAGGAGCGGGGGGGAAGTTTCAAAGTGATGCAGTCAAGGGTGCAGCTCCAGCAGCTTTATTCAGTGCTGTCAGGGGGCTTGTGTGCCTTAGGTGGTGGTGAAGCTATTGCTGTTGAGGGAGCTGGTGTCTGTGTTGGAGAAGACTCCCTGGCCTTGGAAGCACAGGGAGATGCTGGGTTACCTGCTCAAATCCAGCACTATTTTAGGTTCAGAGTGTATGTCATAAACAGCTTCAGCAGAGCCTCAGGTTAAGGTACACCAGGAGCAGCTTGATTACTGGCGTTAAAGGTTTGGCTGTAGATGGGCAGGTATGGGCTGGTGTCTGCTGAAGTTCCTCTGGAGAGATGAAACTTCAGTGTGCGTCATGTGTTGGATGCCAGGTTACCGTTGACCTCTGAAACGTGAGTAACAGAGAAATGGGAACATGAAGTGGTGAGGCAGCAAGTTTAGAGGGGGAAAGGGAAGGTGAAACAGAAGTTTTCTTCTAATTTAGTAAAAATCACCTCTGTGTGTCATTCTTATTTGCATATTATCTTCTAATTAGCCATGACTGACTCACCTACCACTTCCACCTGAAAGGAATAACGTGTTTTGAAGTATATGGTTTATAATCTCAGTAGGCCAGCATTTCTTCTTTTCCTTCTCCCTCCCCTTCCAGTGCCCCCCAAAATGCATTCTCTTACTGCTTTTAACCTTCAAGCCTCTTTTCTTCTGCTTTCTGTCTTTTACTACTCTTGCATTATTAATAGGACTGTAGCAATCCAGCCAGCATACTGACATTACTAATTACTACTTGTAGCAGAGGAATGAGGAGCAAGATAGAAACCGGGTCAGGAAATGTTGTCATCGTAAAATGATAGCTTCAGAACTGGGGAGCAGAACTCTTTGTACGAGCAGGTTTGCATTGGAAACGGCTCCTTCGCCCGGTAGCATACCTGTGCACGTTCACCATGCGCGTCCTCCTTGCTTCTTTGCTGCGTGCAAGCAGGAACACCGTCTCGCACACACGAGAAGGTTAATGGACTTGTAATTTCCAGGAGCAGAGGAATGGAGTGATATGTTGTATTCTGCCTGATAGCACTTCAAGCATCACAAAATTCATGTGCTCTTCGTTGCTGGCGGTGTAGTAGGAAGCCCCTTCCCTTGTTGGTGTGAAAAGCTGAGGAAGCGTAAGTGGCTGCGTTTATTTTTGCGTTCAGTGAGAGCCTGTCACACTCGATGCGTTCGGATTGTCCTTGGTAGTACCAAGGGCATCCTATAGCAACAAACAGCTCTCTGTGTTCTATGTAAGAGAATATGGCTGCTATGAAATCAGAACAAGAACATTATTTGGGGGATGCAGCCATTAACTTGTGAATACTGGGCTGCTGTAAGCATGAGGAATTGCCTGTTTCTGGTTAATGGAGCTGTGCCTCTTCACTCAATTGGGCAGAGCATCCGCTTGGGAATCTCGCATCCCTTGGAGGCCTTGTGAACAGTTGCGCTGTCCCGTTAGCTTGCTCCTTGAGAGAAGGGCACATGTGAAAAGGGAAGTGTCATTTATTGTAAAATGTATCAACTCTTATGGTGACAGTTAGAGAAAGTAATCTCTTTAAACGCATGCTGTCTTCTTTGAAATAGTTAAACCAGCTAAAATACATAGGTCAGCAATAAAACACAAATACAAAATTGATCAGTGTGTGCTGGCAAAAGGCTGAAGTCTGTCTCCCAAAAAGATGCTTTAAAATTAAAAAGACAAACTGAAGTCTAGTCTCTCCCAGAGGTATAAATTTGCTTGCTAGTGATGAGGGGACGAGAGCACGTCTCTGGGTGAAATGGCTGGCTCGAGGTGGCAGATTCCTTAGAAGTCTCTTGGAGACAGGGGAAGGGACTGCGTGTTTCTTCCCTCTCAGTGTTACTGGTCCCAGTATGCGTGACCGCCTGTGCGTGCATCAGCTGGGTGACACTGCTTTTGGATGAATATGGGGAAGCATCAAAGCAATTTGCGCTCAGTCCCTGCTAGGCGGTCGTGCATCCAGATAAACTAGTAGCGTGCTTCATTTATATTCTTGACAAAGCCGGGAGGCCAGCACATAAGCAGCATGACTCCCTCGCAAGTCAGATGGTAACTCGCACAAAGCGAGCTGGATACTTAGGCTGGGCAGACTTGACAATATCCCCTTTCAAAGATTATCCTTTAAACTGTCCTAGTCGCACACCGCCTTTGGCGCCTGCCTGAGCCTTTTGTAAGGATGAACAGTATTTAAAAGAGAGGCTGGCTACACTAATCTCTTCTCCGTGGGCTGAAAAATTATCCTGCTGTAGCTAGCCAACTTTATTTCTCTACTTCTCTAACTGATCATAATAAGTGTAGGGCTTTTAAATCCTGGCTCATATTTTATCTGTGGTGTTGGTGGGGCTGTCTTGTTACCTCGAAGCGAGCCCAAAGCAGAGCTTTGCTAGTGCAGCTTAGGGCTTTTGAGGGAGAGCAGACATTCCCATTAAGTGAGAGCTGATGATAGGCAGTCATTTCTACCACGTATTTAATAAAGCCATTGTGGAGTGGGAGCAGTCCAGAGTTTACAACCTCAGTATTCTTTTTTTAAAAGGCAAGTACTGATTTGCCATTAAACCGAGCGTTGTCAGTAGGGCAAATGCTTTCTCGGTCCAAAATTTCATGTGCACGTATTTAATTAAAAGGCGACAGGGTTAATGAAGCTTTGAGTGCATAAGGCCTCATTCCCTGAATTTAATTTTCTTTAATTGCTCCAGAGATTGAAATTCCCAGCTGTGGTTGTCCCCTAACATGTGAATTAAGGAACTGGAAAGGGACAATTTGAGTTGTCTCATTCAGTGCCAGCTTCTTCCTCTTCTGCTGATTTTTCATCTCTTTGGTTGAAAGAGGATTAGATAAAAATGCTTTCTTAAGTCAGTGTTTTAGCTTTGCGGTGGAATTGGCAAAGCTGTGAGCTGCCGACACCTTGGACACTGGGAACGAGGTGAAAAACAGGGAATGTTTGGGCAGATCGTGTCACTCATCCTTAATGTATTACAGAAGATCGAGAGCAAATAGAGTTTTTATTCTCTTTCCACCCCAATACCTGCCATCACATTCAGCATCGGGGTTGGGTTGACTGAATTGCCTGCCACAGCCCAAATCAAACCAGCCTTCATTAGCGTGCAGTTTAAAAAAAAAAAAAAAAAAAAAAAAGGTGGTTTGGGGGTAGGTTTCTTGCTTGTTTACAGGGGTGTTTGAATAGTGGTTTTAGGGCCTAAGACCTCTGTGAGAATCAAGGTCCTCTCGTGTTAACTGTTGTGCAAGCTCATAGTCCAAGCTCTGCAAAGCTCTGTAAAAGGGCAAAAATCTAAAATGCAGCAAATCCATGTACCAGCAAAATGATCAGTGATGGAAACAGCCGATCATGTTCCTGACTTCATTATAATAAAAACTTATGACCCTTGCTGAATGTCCCCGTATGTGGTGCTCTCTGTCTCTATTTGTGACAGAGGCTGTCAAATATTCCAAGGCTACTGTATGTTTTTGTGTCCTCCTGGGCTTGTTAGCACCTATAGCCTTGACTAGCTGGTTAATAGAGAAGAAAGCTTCCAGCAGCAATAGAAGACATCGGGGGTTAATTTAATGCACATCTAACATTGGAACAATGGGAACAACAAGTGTTTTAGGGTTTTGCCATAGGTTTGACTCCTTTTGGAGGTCTTAGCTGTCAAAAATACTTGGGAAAATATGTAGTGGCATCTCCTTGATCTGGTGGAGATTTGCCATAACCAGCCGGCATGTGGTACTGATAAATCAGCAGCCCATACACGAAGAGGTGTTTCGGAGCTGTCAGGCTTTCCCAGTCAGAGGCTGGTGGCTGCTGGTAAGCTGTGGTGTATAAGGTGGTGCCTGGGGTGCATTTGGGGGCCTGGGGGGATTGTTTTGGACGAGCTGTGCTTTGGTCTCGGGAGGGTGTCCTGTCTCCTCCCGTTGCTTCAGGAAGAGCTGCCCTGCAGGTACCCCTGCCCCAGCGGTGGAGCCGGAGGGGTGCGAGAGCCGGAGGGGTGCGAGGGTGGGTTTGGCACCCAGCACCCTGGTGATAAACATTTAGAGAGGAGGCACGAGGAGAGGTGCCCTCCAAGTGTGAGCTCTAACCTGCATTAATCAGCCATATCCATTGAATCTCTGCCTGAACACGTGAATCCGTAAAACCATTGGGGTTAAAAAAATTTAATTCTTTTTTGGCATTCTTTAATTCTTTCTTATTTCCAATCAGCCTGTTCAGCTGGAGTCGGCACAAATACCTCTCGCAAGCTTGCACTTCTGGCCTGAAGGAAACCACCTTCTATGCTACTAGATAACACCTCTCCTGCGCCTTGATGGTTTGAGCGACCTCTGCGCTGCCGAATAACTAATGGCCGGGTCGTCATGCTGGGGGCCGGGAGGTCCAGGGCCTGGCCCGTGAGCGGCTGCTCCCTCGGGGAGCAGAGGTGATGCTTAAGTGGTCTCCGTGCTGCTACCAGTGTAAACAGAGCAGATGTTTCCCCGAGTCGGGGGAGCATTAATGGAATGTGTCGGCCCCGGCTGATGTAAAACATCGCTGCGAGTTTTGGGGATGAGGTCAGCGGTACTGAAAGCTGATGGGAGTTTAATGTCGAGTCTGCCTATCCGAGACGAGGGGTCAACAGAGAAAGCCGCGGCTAATGGAAACGCAAGTACACTTGTCATAAATCAGTGCCAAAATACTGAACGGGCATAGCTGCCACTGGATCCTGCAGCCAGCGACGTTTCTGTAACCACTCATTAGCTATTCTGTGGCTGCTTTCCTCGCTGGGTGCTCGTAGTGTTTCACTTCAGAAGGGACAAATAGAGGCTGAAAACGGAGAGTTTGGGGAAAGCTTTACCTCCGTGTGCTGGGAAAGCCCTGCCTGCTTCCCCTCGGTGTTTGTGGGGTCCCGTGGCTACTGCATCCCACCCATTTGGGGAATAGCAGGAGGGCAGCTGGGATCTTGTTTTAAACAAGTTGTCCTTCTGGTAAAAGGAGATGGATCGTGTTTCTGCCACGAGGTTGCTAGGGAGTCCCGAGGCATCCAGGAAAGCATCGAGAGG
The DNA here is from genome assembly GCF_000690835.1 of Fulmarus glacialis. Lineage (NCBI taxonomy): Eukaryota > Metazoa > Chordata > Aves > Procellariiformes > Procellariidae > Fulmarus > Fulmarus glacialis. Next base: position 44,714 of record NW_009230355.1, read on the forward strand.
CAGGAGGCAAAGCAGGCTTGGCGCTGCTTAGAGATCATATGGTTTTTTTAAAAACAAACAAAGCTTGTAAAAAGTAAAGAGCAGCATTTTTCTAGACAATGAAAAGTCAGTTTGCTCTCCAGACCGACCAACATATTTCCCATAAAGCCGGACCATTTGCCAACAAGATAAGATGGTCGTATTTGTTCAGTGATTTATCCTCTGTGAAGCTAATCTGAAAGAATGCTTTATTGCTCTATTTATTTTTTCAAAAGAAGCTTCTTTGACCTCATTTTTTGTGTTGGAAGCATGCATGCCTTTAAGCTAAATCTCAAAGCCCAGTCAAAATTGGGGTCTGTCTTCAGGGTTGCTGCTTAAGACACAAGATCCGTGGGCTGTTAGTGGCAGAGATGCCATTCAGAAGCAGAGAGGTGAGCATCTCTCCCCAAGGCCTTTTCTGCATTGAAAAGCCTCGCCACGATATCCAGCCTCATACAAACCAACAAAGCCAGTCTGCAGCTAGAAGCGTTTTGGGTTGTTTTTTTTTTTTCTTTCTGGGCCCTCCTTAAAGGGCATAGGTTAAAACAAAACAGATGCTCTTGGATGGTGTCTCTGCTCTGCTAAGAGGCAGTTGCTGTAAGAGGCCTTGGCTCCTGGCGCGTGAAGCGAGGATGCTACCTGCTATTTGCAAGCGGATGTCAGGTTTAATAAAAAAAACAATCTGAAAGAGCCAGATGATCCCCCCGAGTGGGGCGAGAGGGGAGTATCGGTGGTGTTACTGCATTACCTCCATCCTAAAGTTTGTGTATGCAATTATCCACGGAAGTAAAACCCGAAAGTGCCTCCTTATGGCACATTTTCCCCAAACAAGGGAAAGGATTGCAGCTATCAGAGTGGCCGTGAAGAAAGGGATGGATCTTTCAGGTAGCTGGAAGCTGTGCCAGTTTGTGTGTTTGCTGGTAGCCTGCTACTATATTTAGTTTCTCTTGGCCTCCCAGAATGAATGCATTGAACCTTTCTAGATATGGAGATAGGCACACCACCAACCAGCTTGCCAGCTTCTCGGCTTTATAGTTGTTGTTTTCAGCCTTGGTCCTTGCTGTTCCTGTGTTTGGGGTAGAGGATAGTTAGATGAAGTTATGTGAAAGAGAATTGTTGTTGTAGCTGTTCTGTCTGCACATGAAACCTGGGGTATTTTTTTAAGAAAAGCTTCTTTTTGGAGTATGTTTTTATCCTGTGACTTTAACCCTTTGTCGTGTGTTTCAGGTGTGCAGAGCGAACAACAGGTGCTTTGCAGGAGTCATTAGGAAACTTCCAGTTTTGTACCACAAACAAGCATGCAGATACTTTCCGAGGCAACTTTATTTTACTGTAAGAGATCCTTGTCTTGAAGAATTCTGACTTACTCATGTAATTAAATGAAGCATTTTTTTCCTCCTGGAACTTTATTCTGGTTGCAGCTGTTGTACAAGCTATAGATTTCTAGATTTGTGTCAGAAAACCGTGACTTCAGACCACTGGGATTTTTGTGGGTGGGTGAAAGTGGTAACAGATTAATGAGTTTTACTTAGCATCTCCATCTGCCAGACTAAACCATGTTCTGCATAGGAGATTTAACACAGCTGTTTTGAGCTGGTCTGCTAAAAGCAAAGGACCCTTTACCTAGTCAAAGCTGACCTGTGATCTAAAAAAACAAGCATTGCTCTTTCAAAAGGCAGTGCCTTATATAATCATATTTACTTTCCTTTTCCTGATCCAAGCACTGTGATGAACTCAAAGTGTGCAAACTGGGAAAAGCGATGATACGGAGAAATGCAGGTGATCCCCTAAGGACCAGGTACAAGCCCTGGGTACTCACCAGACACATGGATCAGGTTCCTTGTCCGAAATTTGAACTCTTACATATTGCTGTGACACTTGAAATTACCTTCCTTATGCTTTACATCTGTAAGCAGGTAAATTAAAACGTGTAGCATAAAATCAGTTATCTCGGTCGCAATGTGGGCGACTCGTACCAGAGCAAAATGACTGGCAAGCAGTACTGTGCATGGCCATATGTGTAAAAGTGTACGCACTTTCTCAAATTGCAGTTGGCTCAAATCTCTGTCGCTGCGAGGGGCAGCCTTAAAATCCAGCTGTGAGCAGAGCCAGGGTGAGGAATGAGATGACCTGATCAGGCAAAAGCTGCTGTGCGTTAGCTGTAGCTGTTAGCTTTTCTGTTCCCTCCTGTGAGCTCTGAAAGTTAAATGGGAATGAAGTAGCTGCTGAATAAGAGACATGTTATCCTTTGCCTGCATCCGTTTGTATGTAGTAAGTTGCCATGGCTAAAACACCGATCAATTACTGTTATTTTGAAATTGGGGATTATTCTTCAGGGTTTTTTTTACGGAAACGGGTATCTGTCATCTCCAGTGTCCAGAAAGTATCTGCAAAAGCGAGTGCTGATGTTAGTGTGCGTGTGTTGTGTGTGTGCCTGCACATACGCACTCCCCAGCCGTTCCTGTACACCCTTTCTCTAATTTTTTTATTGCCTGCAAGGCTGGATAAACAGCCCCGACCCTGAGGAGCCCAAAGGCGCTGGCGAGTTGGAGGGTGTGGGGGAAAGGCTGGCTTGGCTGATCTGGCTATGTAAAACTGAAAGGTGTTTACTCAACACATTGGGTGGACTGTTCTTGTATGTAATGAGTTGTGCAACTGCACAGCTGTACCAAAACAGACCAAGGTCCTCTGACTTGTCTCCCACATGGACTCATTACAACTACTTCTCAGGAAGATGCAAAATTCCCGTGATCTGTCTGCGTGTGTTAACTCCAGATTGCTTTCTGCTCAGAGTGCCTCTCTGTTTGGAGTATCAGTGGGTCTTCTCACTGCTTTCTACAGGCTTGATGACAGATGCTACCCTAAAAATTTGTACTGGATATTTCCTCTGAAGTACCTCACATCACCATGGAGAAGTGAAAGCAAGCAATGCAGTTACCAGGAAAGCTGCTGTAGTCCTTGGACTTGCATGCTGGGGCATGTAGAGTTGGGGAAAGATCGTATTTTCTTTACATTATGGCATTAGTGACACCAAGTGTTTTGTTCTGATTCTTAGTAAAGAATGACAGGAAGCTAGAAGACCCTTAGAAAAAGTTTAAAAGTATTCTCTGCAGTCTAGAAATCCTGCCTTATGGTAAGATCTAAAAGCTAACTCTTTAAAGAAAAATGTTATGATATCATACAGGCTGTAAATGCACACCTTCAGAGATGTATGTAGCATCTTAAATGTAGCAGGTACTGATAAGATAGTCTAAAAGCTGGTAAAGCTGGTTGAAAACCCATGCTTTGAGTCAGCTTGGAGCTTTTGGATCAAGTTGGATATCTTGATTGAGAAGGAGGAAGGGAGATTTTAGGCTTAGTTGTTGTCATGGTTTAACTCTGGCCGGCAACTCAGCCCCACCCAGCCGCTCGCTCACTGCCCCCCAGTGGGATGGGGGAGGAATCGGAAGGGTAGAAGTGAGAAAACTCGTGGGTTGAGATAAAGATAGTTTAATAGGTAAAGCAAAAGCCGCGCACACAAGCAAAGCAAAACAAGGAATTCATTCACTCCTTCCCATGGGCAGGCAGGTGTTCAGCCATCTCCAGGACAGCAGGGCTCCATCACGCGTGATGGTTACTTGGGAAGACAAACGCCATCACTCCGAAAGTCCCTCCCTTCCTTCTTCTTCCCCCAGCTTTATATGCTCAGCATGACGCCATGTGGTATGGAATATCCCTTTGGTCAGTTGAGTCAGCTGTCCCAGCCGTGTCCCCTCCCAGCTCCTTGTGCCCCCCCCAGCCCACTCACTGGTGGGGTGGGGTGAGGAGCAGAAAAGGCCTTGATGCTGTGTAAGCACTGCTCAGCAGGGACGAAACATCCCTGTGTTATCAACCCTGTTTCCAGCACAAATCCAAAACACAGCCCCGTACTAGCTACTGTGAAGAAAATTAACTCTATCCCAGCCAACACCAGCACATTCGTAAATGGAATTTTTGATATGGGGACTAGATGCTTTTATAGGACTTCCTACTTTAATGGTCACTTTCGGCTTCGTTCTGGATTGAAGTCTATGGCTTTAACATCATTGCAATCCGTAGCCCCACCATTTCAAGCTGTGATTCAGCTAGATTGTCCAGGCTACGCCAGGCTAGGTGTGAACAGACGTGGCTGGCTGACAGCCAAAGAGCCGAAGAACTGCAGGAAGTGGTAGTCTGAATTCGATAGGTAATGCTCTCCCGGGGATTGTGTGCTGTGTTAATTAGCGCTACCAAGGGAGAGACAACCTTGGAACATGTGTGATTCAAAGGCCACGGGACAGACTCAAAGAAGAGAAATTTGTAGAGAGCCATTATACGGAGTACCACCGATAGTGCAGTAAGTCCCTGGCCCACGGAGAGCAGCATGCAGGAGCAGCACGCCTGCCCTGTCCGTAGGATCAGGTCTAGATGGACTTCTAGCGTACGATACCACGCTAGGTCACGCTAATTTTGCTGGTGGAGAAAACTCACACCATCTTGATATTCAGAAGTAAGAGATCTGTATGAAAAGGGCTGTAGGTAATCACTGCATCTAAAACTCCGCAAAACTCTGAACTCTGCAGAACAGCCTTCATTTTGGCACGGTGGTTTGTTAAACGGCTGTTGTTCCAGGCTGAAGGTAGTTGTTTCTGTACATATATACTGAGAGAAAGGTTATGCTATAAACTGGGGTTCCTCGATTTCTGCTGCTACTGAACCGATGCACGTGGATGTGGGCTTGCGGGAAGGTCCTGCTGTGGGTTCTTCTCTGCGTGTTTCTGTTTGCGACTCTCCACTTAGCATTGAATTCAGATGTTTACGCACATACTTAGAAAAGGCTGGTCTGGAAATAAACTCCTCTTTGCAGCACTCCACTTCCTGCTTTGTATTTTAAGACTTTTCATTCTCTCGTAGTAATTTTCCAAGTGGATTAGTGCAGGTCACCAAGGCATCCGCATCAGTAAAATACAGCGAGATGTTACTGTCATCTCCTGAAACACTCCAGCACTCCACCCCATCGCTTATCAACCCACACTCCAGTAATCCTAATAGCTATGTCATAGCAAGATTAACAGAAAATCCAGGCAAGTATTTATGGTTCCCTTCAAGGTACGTATTAATCCGAGAATGTGAAGTGGGATAGATGCATTATGAGGAGAGCTTGGAAACCTTGCTCACGTGGGCTGAGAAGGGGTTCTGCCAGGCTGGGTAAGCTGCTGCTTGCCGGCTTGGGGAAGAGGCGCGGGGCAGTCGATGCTGCTGTGGTGTTAGTGAGCATGCGGGGGGGTGCAGGGGCTGGGCAGCCTCGGTGTGTAGCATCCCCCAGGTGGGGATGGGGAGAGGAGCAGCTGCAGCTCACATAGGAAAAAGGGGGGACAAGAACTAGTGTCTCAGTTGCTCTCAGTGCTATAGCAGCATCATACAGCAGCTCAGGGATGAGAGTAAAGGAGAAGAAACACTAAGGCAAAGCAAAGGAGGAGCAGCTTGAGGCTGGGAGAAAGAAGCAGAAGAGCTATGCAGCAAGGTGGCATCTAATAAATGCCTGGGCAGGCAGTATTGGATGGGAGGTGATAGTTTTAATCATGGAGAAGACATTCTTTTTTGTCTGTGGGGCTGTGCAGGTTTCTGGAGATTAGGGAGTGACACGAGAGGACTAACGAGGTGCAGCTTCCTCCCCCAGAACACAGCTTAGTCCCAAGGTGATCAGGTGCCAGACTCCAGTCTAGCTAATGGTGAGGATACTCTCCTAGTTTTAAAATCCCTGTGCTCATAAAAAGGTCTAAACTAAGATTTTAACAGCAGCATGTCAACACATGTGAGCCACGCACTTGGGAGCTGCTGCAGAGGAAGACCTAGTGAGGAGCATGGTAGATGTTGCAGTTCAGCTGAAGTCAGTCTGAGAGCTGGAAAAAGAGGAGAGTCTTTCTGGCTGTAGCTCTGAACTCTAGGAGATACATGTAATGTCGTTAGCGTGCTGTAGTCAAAGAATGCTTTGTGCCTGGCAAGGCTGTGCTAATCGCTAATGCTTGTAAATATTGCCCCCTCTTTCCCAGAGCTGGGGGGGGAAAGCAGAATTCCTTGTACTTTGTGTGGGTTTGGGGAGTGTTTTTATTCTGAATCAGCTGCAGAGCTGTGACACCAGAGGGAGCAAGTGAGCCTGAAATAATTGCTTTCAACAAAAACCAGCAGCAAATAATCACAGCCTTTGCAAGAGGTAAATTAAAACCATCTCCAGCCTGGGAAACATGCACAGCTCAGCATCTTTCCTCCATAAATATTTCCCTGCTCTTGAATCTTTGTAACCCCTTCGGCACCCAGCAGCCTGCTTTTCCCTGCTAGCAGCGAGCTGCCTCCTCACCGAGTGCTCCCTGAGTGCTGGGCAGAGATTTTGATCTGTCGATAACTGAGCTCTGTGGCTCTGTTGGACCTTACTGGCCTGGAGAAGTCAAGTAACGGGTTGGTATGAAACCAGTCCAGCCTTCCTGCATGGCACCGGGCAGCCTAACATCCCTGTGGAGCGGTCGTTAGTACTGGAGCAGTAAATTTAGTAATTTCCTTAGCACCCCTCATGCATTTCTGTAGCTAAAGCAACACTTCAGCTTTGGAGGAGGTTGGTCTTGCTATCTTCTGTTACCCCCTTTAACATGGGGGTTGTCCAGTCTTTGCACACTCATCAGGAGCAGTCAAGTAGCTGGAAGTGTGGGTTTTTAACGTTCGTGTTATCAAAGCTCAGTCCCAGCCAGATGATGTTCTTTCCCACCCTATCTCAATGGCATTGCATCCTTGTCTATACAGAGATACTATGAGGCATACGTGGGATTTTGCTCCGAGGAAGCTGAGAGCAAGCTGCCGTAAGAGGGCTCCAGAGCCCTGTTCTTGAGTACGCTCCTTTGTGGAGCGATCTTCCCCTTTTTCTTTACCAGTATGTACAAGCTGCCTTAGCAAAGCTCTCTTACACCTGCTCTAAATTTTTTTTTTTTTCCTTGTATTGCTCAGGTTATGAACCTGGTCTCTTTATTTTAACCAGTATAGATGTACATACTACAAAAATGCCTTGTGCTAATAAAGCTCATTTCTTTGTCTGAATAGAGCAATTTGACTTAGTGAGACTCCCTCCCTTCTACTGTTGTGACTAGACCCCGTAGCAGGAGCTGTGTCGGGTCAGCTGCAGGGAGAGGAGGCCGGAGACCACTTTGAGAAGCGCCGTTCATCTGTATGCAGCGTGCTGCGTGCCTGTCTGGTAACGAACACAATGAGCCTCGGGGATGGGGTTTGGGGCAGGGGAGGGAGTTGTGTTGCCATGACAATACAAATTGCAACGGATGACTCTTCAGATAGAAGCATCACGTTTTTCAAAGGAGGAAAAAAAAAAGTAGTGTAAAATAATAGCAGTTGAAATATGGTGAGAATTCTAGCTTCAAGTAGATGTGGCTCCCCAGAAAAACGCGGGCAAGTAGATGTGGCTCGCTAGAAAAACGCGGGGTTGTAGGTGTTAATTCTGGAAACGTTCTTCCCCTTGGGGTGTTGAGGGAGCATTAAGAAGATCATGCAGGAGCCAGGCATCCTATGAGTAAGCGTCCAGCAAGTTTTCCATGCAAATATTTGGACGTGCAGTAATGAGTGCCAGTAATAGCTGACTGCTGACTCGTACCATGGGAGATACTGGGAGAGTAGGGACCGCGCACTGATAGCATGCTTACCAGCAAAGATACAGCTGCCAGTCCGGTACGTCAGGCGCAGTGCAGATGGCTAACTATTTATATTTCTGTTGTGCCTAGAGCAGATTCTTCCGCGTTACCACTGTCTGGGGGAAAGTAAATGTCCCCTGGAAGCCAGAAGCGGTAAGGATGTATTTACAGGAAAGATAGTGAAGTCCAGTAGACCTAGTCCTGCTCTAGGGAATCTCCTTGTTGATCCTGTTTAGGTGGAACATTTCTAATCCTGCGGTGAATCCCTGTTAGAGGTTGGTTTTGTTTTCAAGCATGGCCAGTGTAAGATCTGTTTCTACTTTGATCTGGCACTTAGCTATAAGCTTGTCCCTTTTTAACATAGACTCCAAAGACTACAGTAAAACAGGCTTTTTTAAACTGTTGTTCTCCCAAAGTTTTTTGCAAGAGAAACTAAACTTATCCAGCTGCCTGTAATTCAAGATGTGTGATGATTGCACTGGTGAGGCAGCCTGTTGTGTCTTGTTAAGCACAAATAGAAATTCCAAGGAAGGATGGGATAATTAGAAGCAATCCAGTGATTCTTGTGACTGTATAAAAATAACAGGACTTTTTAAGGATGAGTTATTTTTAGCAGCCTCATGTCAAAAAAGCTTTGTGAGGGTTTGCATCTGAAAACAGTAAAATGAGGTACGGTCCCTGCTTTTTTTTTTTTCTTTTTCTTTTTTTTCCTCTGACTATGATGTGTGCTGAGGCTCTTGCTTCATAAAATAAATTGGAAATTGTTGGGGTAGCCAACCCGCTGGCTGGCTTACAAGGGGACATCAGCACTAGGTTTAGCAGTGGGACCCACAACTGGCCAAACACTTAGTGGGTAGTGAAGGTCTGATTTAAGAAAATGTATTTTGAACAATACACCCAAAGAAACCTTGCAGCCTGAAGCTCTCTGATGTCTATCTGATCTGTATTTAATTTTGGTGTTTTCTTGTGTCTCGGGGAGGCTAACTTTTTTCTGTTCGCCTGTCTCTAACGAGACTCTTCTGTACGACAAGGTGTTTTTCAGGCTTGTTCTGAAAAGCTGCTCTTCCAAGGGAGATGTTCCAGATTGGCGGCCAAAACCAAAGAGTGAAGTTTTTGTGGGTTTTCCGTTATAGTATATCCTCTTTGGAAAGTCAAGTAATAGTGTTTATGTATATTTAAAAAAAAAAAAAGCCGGGGGGAGAGGGTTGAGGGTCTCAATAGCTGCTCACTCTGGCTGCCAGGCAGCCTCTAACCCGCCACACCAAACCGTTTCACAAAGGTGCTCGGTGGTAGTGTGTGTGTGTGTGTGTGTTACCAAAGGTTATGTGCCTGAACAAGGCTAAAGAAAATTCAGGATAAACACTGGAAGTACTTTTGGGTGCTGTGCTGGGAGGACTTTTGATGGAGAGCAATTGGTGATGTTTGGGAGCTGCACAGAGTGAAGAAGCTTCTCCTAAGGTCTGGCGTGGGACAGAGCAATATTTCCTTCGGTATAAAGGGGAAGGATGCAGATCCTTTAGTGTTGTCTGGCTCACTTCTTGCTGAAAGTCTTCTGGTTTGAGTGGCTGATGCTGAGCAGGGGGATGCACCACAAGACTCATGCATGTGGGCAGCACAGTAGGGGAGAAACTCGGAGACATTGCAAGTACAAAATGATAATGCTTTCACTTTCTCCAAAATGCCTTTTTAACATAAAACTCCAGCGAGGTGGTTTTCTCAGTAATAGCAACCTCCTCCCAAAAAACTACGATAGGTGATGTCTTGGGATCTTATCGTGCCCTACGAGCATTACGCTGACTTTTCTCCCCAAATGCCGTTGTGCAGACATCATCTGCTTTAATAAGACTTGACAGACCAAAGCTCGGGTTCGTTTTTAATTCTGGAGTCATAATCAGTTTTGTAGTTTCCACCCAATACTGCTGCATTGTTTTATGCGATTCTGAAAGTGAAACTAGTGCCAAACAAAAAATGAAATTGTCCTGTCAGCTTTTCTTGTTGATGCATCTGAAATGCAAGGTGTACAGTGCTGATGGCAATCAGCAAACGATTTTAACTGCAGAGCAATTTGGCCTTCATCTTTGTGTAAGGGGGTGGGATTAAGTATGGCTGTGTTTAGTGGTATAAAGGTAAGAGAATAGTTTTTCATTTGAAAAAAAAAAAAAAAAGAGCATAAAAGCAAAGTTACTCTTCCTGAATAATATTGCTTCTGACTGCTCTTATTTTTAGATTGAGCATCTCTGCATTTAAGGTCAGGAATTCGGAATAAGATCTGATGGAAGAAACTTAGGGGTTTGTTAAGCAAACACAAACATGCACTAATTGAAAGGCCAAATGCCTTCCTGATTTAAATGAAATTCTCAGCTTGTGAAACATGGTTTTCCAGCAGATGCATGAGTAGGGTTGCGTGGAAAGGAGCATCTTGGGACACCTGGTAAAATGGTACATTGTGCGTCTGAAGTGCCCTCGCAGAGGCTTCCCGGACCACGCGTGGGAGCCCAGGGCAGAGCTCCCCGAACGCTGCCCGCCTCTGCCTGTTTGCTGCCGTCTTTTTTTGTTTCCCTCCTCTTTTGTCTTCCTTTAAAACGAGACATCTGTGCTCCTCCACGGTCTGCTCTCATTACCCATGTGCATCCCTGACGGAAATGGGAGAAAAAAGCCTTTAATCCTTACGAGGGGGATGGCGGTGGCCTCTGGTGTTTCCGGAGTTTTAAGGAAGTCGCTGAAGTTCCTCCTCGTTGACTCCCCTCCGCAGAAATGTGGCAGATGGGTCTTTTCCTTTTATGGCCAATAATGCTGGTTTCCCTTTGCAATAAAATCCTGGGTCAGAAGTGGAAGCGAGAAGTCGGGCAGGGGGAAGGGGCTGGTCTTACCAGCTCCGAATGGGTGGGGATGTGATTTGCGACATAGTAAATTCTAGGCTAAAATAAACCAAGTTACAACATCTACCCGGAGGTGCTGGTTTTGTTTGCTTGAGGGTTGCCTTAGGTTTTCAGTCCTGTTGCTTAACACAGCAATTAGGAATTGTGACTCTCCTTAGTTTCGTGGGGAGAGGTTGATCTGGTCCAAACCCAGGATGGTTTTCAGATAGTCTGAGTGAGTCTAGATAACTCTGATTGAATCTAGGTAAGCACAAGAAGACAATACCCACTTCTTTTTGACAATCACCTCAGTCCTTCGCCAAGTGAAATGTCTTGGCCTCTTATGGATGTCTCAGAATAGTTTTCTTCCTGGACCCTAAAGTGCCATTTTCTACAGCGGTTAATGTGGTCTTTGTGCCTGACACTTGGCACTGGCATCACTAATTAGCTAAGAACAGGTAACGTCCCTCTAGGTGTTGGTGAGCCAAAAGCCAGCATTGTCAGCCAATAATGTCTTTTACAAATCATCCATGGCTGCAAACGGTTCGATGAATTTGAACCTTAAAAAACAGGTAATGTCCCTCTAGGTGGTAATTGCCCATGGTGTTGGTAAGCCAAAAGCCAGCATTGTCAGCCAATAATGTCTTTTACAAATCATCCATGGCTGCAAACGGTTCGATGAATTTGAACCTTAAAAGTATTTTTCTAATAAAGTGAATCTCCTGGTTTTTGCTACAAAGTGGTTCATATCCTGTTTCACGACATTAATGCAAATGGATTGTTTGGCAATTGGTTAAACTGCTCGATTTTTAAGTGGTACAGCTCGTGTTTCTTCCCTGCAAAACCAGTTGGCTGCCTCTTTAGTTTCGGTTCTTATTCAACACTTGAGCTCTGAAACTAGGAGGGGAAAAAAAAAAAAGAGTAACTGGTTAGGAGAGTCTGTTGTGACGTTCCCAGGACTGTCCATGAGCTTCCTTTGCTTCTAGTAGTCGCTGACCTAAACAAAATGGTTCATTTATGGGCTCCCCCGCTCTTTCCTCTGGCAGGCAACTGAAAGACCTTTCTTACCCTGGTCCAACTGGTTGTTATTTTCCTACCTGCACCTTTGAACAAATGAATCAGACATTCAAAGTGAAGAGCGGGGGACGTGGGCTCACACAACCCTCTCAGTACGTTATGGATCTCGTGTTTAATTCCAGGCACCCCTCATTAGATCACCACTTCCATTTGCAGGTGTATGGTTGGGGCTTGTCTTTCGGAGAAGGGTGTTTTGAAGAGTTCCATTCCTTGGTGGTTGACTGTAGGAAGGGCAGTGGGGTTTGCTGACATGGAAGGCGTCTTCCACGGGGTTACTAACTAGTCAGTAGGAGCTAAACACTTCCCCACGTGTTGGGGAAGCACTTTGGAAATGGTTTTCAGTAGCATCTGCATATTCTTCAACTCTGTTTTAACGATGGTGTGTTTGTGATCACACTTCCCCCCCACCCCTCCTTTCTCTCCTTGCCTTTGCAACAGAGGTCCCGAGAAAATGAGAACAGGATCTGTAAGCTACTCTGGGGCTGGGAAATGGCCAAAACCAGTCCTGTTTCTAAATACTTTGCCTGTGCTGCCAAAATTGTTGATTTAATCTTTCAGTATCCCACACTCTGCGTTTTTGTCTGTGGTTCGTACCCCTCAGAGGGTATTGTACTTAGTCCTTTCAGAGGAACTGCATGTATAGCATAACTTAATAATCCACCCTTTTGATAAGGTAACCCCCAAAGCACCAGTCGTGATCCTTACCTACATTCAACCATGCCAAAGCACTCCCTACTTGCAGTTCTTTTTAATTTTTTCTTACTGTATAGGTGTAAAAGGAGGGAGATGGTCTGTGTGCGGTAAAGGTGACCAGTGGACCCCCGTCTTGCAACAGCAGCATCGTTCCTTGGTGGCCCGGGGTGGTAGGATGGCTTTCCTTCTCCTGAACCAGCCAGGATTCTCCCCTCAAAACTGAATTGATGTCAGCGATACAACATGAAATATTGCGGGGGTTTTTTGCCATTGTGGTTGGGTCGTGGCAGAAATGACTGCTGCTACTTGGCAATGAGTGCTGGGTCTCAAACAGATCCCTGGAGATGAGGTGGCTTGTGCTTTCTTTTTTTTTTTTTTTTTTTTTTTTTTTTTGGCAGCCCTTGGCATCCTTCCTTTTCCAGTTTGGCTTTTACAGAAAACAGGCTTGCAACATCTCAGGTTTATAGTTAAGTCATGCCATGCAAAAAGTTGAAAAGTGCACTTAATTAAACTTCTTGTGTGCTCTACTGAAGCAGGGGGAGAAGAGGGGAACCAGTCTTTCTGATCAGTGTTTGTAAGCGTAACAGAAAGGGAACTGCTTGCCCTGGGATTTCACAACGCAGAGGGTTGCAGCGCGCTCTTCCCGTCTCACTTCTATTGCGATGGGTCGTCTTCTGCGCGGCGCTGGGACTTCACAAACGTTTCAGGGTTCAAGGCATCATTTTCGGTCCCGTTTTCCCTGCCTCTTGCCTGGTCTCACATGATTGTGCGGAAGCGAGCCTCTCTTGCTGGATTACCAGCTTTTGTTTCAGAGCTGGTGTGGGTGGAGAGGCTCCCCTTGGAATTGCTAGCTCAGTTTAGCTTCGATGTCTGCAGATCCAAGGTGGTCTTCCTCTTATTCCAAAGTGTTTCCAAGTCCCAGATTTTTCTGTGACTATTTTAAAGAAAAAAAAAAAAAGTGAATCAAAAGGGATTATATGACTTAAATGAAAATTAAATTACAGATTAAACAACTCATTTGATTAGAAGACAAATGTGTCCCGAGTTACCCTTGTTTGGCAGGATATTGCAGCACCGCTGTTATTAACCTGCCCGTCCTCCCTCAGGAGCTAAGGCGGCTGATCGGCTTTGGTCAAGATTAGACTGGTCTGGGGGTAAGCAGGCACTTTACGCGATGGCCTTGGATTGCTGGATCCCCTCTGCTGTGCTCCTTGCTGGGGCCGGTGGGTTTGCGGGGTGTGCACTGGGCATTCCTCTCTTATTTCAAAACCTATTATTTCAAACAAAAAAAGGTTGGTATGGTCCTGCCTGCAAAATACCCCTATTTGTTCACACGATGCTGGTGCAGTAACCTACGGGGATGTGACAGCCTACACCTGGTAAGGGCTGAAGCTGGTGTTTTCCCCCATTGCAAGGTGTGCTTTGGGTAAGAGATGCTTTTGATCGCTACAGCCTCTGCTCGATGGTTTTGGACATCACTTTTCTCACTGCATCTCCTTCCCAGTATCCCTCTGCTCCCTGCAGCCCTGGGGAGGCACGTTGCGTCTACCGAAGCTGCAGGGCCAAACGGCCTTAGCAGGGCTTGAAAAACCACCTCCAAATTGCAGGTTTGAGGCTTCTTTGCCACCTCTGCACCAAACAGAAACCCAGGCCCAGCTGGTGTTAGGCTGGGCTCACGGGTGCTTTAGGTATGGGAGGGAACGGAAACGTCATCTGGGGGCTCTGCAAGAGGAATCGGTGAGTTGCTGGCACATCTATTTCCCTGATTAGTTTTCAGTACTTTGCTTTATTTTGGTGCATACTCACTTGCTTGATACCTTTTTTTAATTATTATTTTATTATTATTATTATTTTGAACAGGCATCTGAATAGCTCCTGTGGTGCAGGAGGAAATCCAGTGAAATCCAGTGCATGTCTGCACTGGAGCTTCAGGTGTAAACTCTTCCATCACGCTGCACTTCTCGGTGGTTTCGGCTTTTTAAAATCTCACGCAGCACTCTTTCTTGCTGGGATGTTTCAGCAGGCTGCTGGTATGGGCCATCGGCTTTGGTTTTACCACTAGCTGATTTTAGCGTAGCAAATGAGCTGCAGATGACTCACTGTCACATTGGTGAATTTGGAAGATGGAGGTTAGCAGTTCAGAGGGCCATTTTCAGTTTATCTGCCGTAAATATTACAGCTATAAATACTATAGTTACAAGGCTGGCTGCTGTGGCTCCCCCCCGC
>NW_009230355.1:59293-63134 GCF_000690835.1 Fulmarus glacialis
AGCTGTCCTCTTACTGTCTGCACAGAGCTCTTGTCAGGAGCAGCAAGTAAGAGGTAACTCTGTACCAGATAGGCATTAAAACAATAAAAAAACCTGAACTTCTGAGATTTCAAGGAGGTCAGGTATCACTTTGCTTTCATTTTTCTTCATCCTTGCTAGTTCTCCAACATTTTTTATTTATTTTCCTTTTACTATGGTCAGTATAAAGCTAGGAGCGCCTTACTTCTGGAGTTTAATTTCCCTGGCAAAGCAAGCTGTACTTGCCCAGTTTCTGAGGGTGTATTTGTACCGAGACCAAAGCTGTTTACAAGCATGGCTTCTCTGCTCAGACAGTTCACCTTTTCTCAGCCCTTGCTGGTGTTATAATGATCTGGAGTGTTAACTTCTGCTCTAGGTAGAGAGTACAGTTAAAAAGGCTCTAAATTGGAAACGAAGTGTGTTAATGCTGCTAAATTACCATCAAAATTGCCATATTGCAGAGACTCATTAAAAGTGGTTGTAGGTGTGTTACATAAACCTGGGTCTCCACGCAACTGTTGATGGAGGAAAGGACATCTGTAACCGAGTTTCTTGTGCGATCCTTCCGTAATACAATAAAATCTGGGAGACGGTAGGGGGAGAGAGAGCCACGAGAAAAATAGGACGGGTCCGGAGGAGGCTTTCTCCAGTTCCTGCCACCGAAAGCCCTGGATAGGGATTTGTGTCTGGGGTGGGGTGATGGGGGGCTGGGGGGGCATGGCATTTGTTTATCGTGTGGTGGTGTAAGAGGGAAGTTTCAAAATTAACTTCATTAATTGTTCCTCCTCTCAGTCTCACAATGCATCGTTAGCAGGTACCTCTGCAAATAAGATACCTTGCTTTTCTTACACCTTAACCTTCTTGATGTCACTGGGTGCAACCCCTTGAGTGACCTTCCAGAGTTATCCTTTAAAGATCAGGTTGCTTGTCTTGAAATCTAAATCTTTCCTCTCCTAAGGTCACTATTGTTACCACCAGTTCCACAGTTGCTGCCACTGTTGTTTAGCCCTGCAAGATTTCATTAGAGTTCCAGCTATTGGAAGCAGCATCCCTTTTTGTGTGAGGTTGTGTGTAGGATTAAATGGATAACCTCTTAGATCTCCTCTGCTGAATGGGGTAAGGCAATTTGCATTGGGGGAAGATGCAAGAGGGTCAGCTGCCGAGTGCTTTGAACTAGTCTGCTAGTATTTAATTATTTACCTTGGCTGGAAAGGCATATAGCTATTATCTGCAATCAGTCCACCAGATCTAAAACCTGCGCTTAACAACTACAGATGTGTTTCCAGTAGCATGTACTGAATTTCTCTTAACTTTCTGCCCTGGGAAGGAGCAATATGACCTCAGGTATGCTGATTTAGACGATGTCTTCAGTGTGAGGTGCCAGACTATCTTTAACCTGGCTTTATAAAGTGACCAAGTGGCGGTTTCCTTAGGTTGGTGGGTGACCACCTCTGGGTAGGTCACAAAGGCAATCCACGCTGGCTGTATCCAAACTTCCCGGTGGGCTGAGCTGGAGAGATGCTGTGTGCGACATCAGTCTGCTCAGGGCAGGGGACTAGCTTCTGAAACATGTTATTTTTAGGGAGGAAAGGTTATCCTTATGAGAAACACTTGTTTCTCAGTTTCTCAGTTTAGGGGAAGGGATCCTGGTGC
This sequence comes from Fulmarus glacialis, assembly GCF_000690835.1. Taxonomy (NCBI): domain Eukaryota; kingdom Metazoa; phylum Chordata; class Aves; order Procellariiformes; family Procellariidae; genus Fulmarus; species Fulmarus glacialis. Next base: position 60,965 of record NW_009230355.1, read on the forward strand.
GATGAATGTGTGATGCAAATACTCTAGTGCTCATTTACGCAGCCGACCTGCCGCCTGCAACTTTTGATGTGTTCCTCACATCTCTGGAGCTTGAGAGGAAGTAGCTTTGAAACAAAAATACTTCTTTCAAAACATCCCAAGTAATGAAAAAAACTTTAAAGTTTTGTACAAGGTCAAATTCAATCATGATCCTTCTCAGTGAAAGAGCTGTTTCTCTTACTCTGATTACACTACAGTAAGCGAGCATGAGATCAGTGAGCAATTTCTCAGTGGTAGCACAGTTTCCACTTCTGACCAGCTGTAGGGTGATATTGGTACTGAGCAGCACTTCTTGCGTGAAGCTGCAGATATTTTTGCTCTGTAGATCTCTAACCACTGCACCCAAACCAGCAGCTGATCTAGCCTTTTAAAGTCAGGCTCTGGGGAGGGGAAGAGCTTGCTTTGGTTTCATGTATATGTGTTTCGGGAACTTCTGAATTACAGATATGAGATAGTCCTACTGACTTAGGCAAGCGTGGGGTGGGAGTTACCACGTGTTTCTGGCTCTCAGATTTTAACGCAGATATCCCAAACCTCTGTGGGAACCAGCCTGCCGGTGTGTTTGTGGAAGCAAAAGGGCATTGCCTATCTCCAGTGTCTTAAAGATGTGGAGGGAGTACTATATGCTCGATTTAACAAGAACATGCAAAACAGGAGGCATTGGCTGGGGTCATCATTTTTGGTAACAGGGTTTAATACATGGCCATAAAAGCTTTAACCAACCCTCCTGGTGGGCATCGGATATAAATGCATATTTTCCTTATCCAGCTTTTAACTCTCCCATCGTTCACAGGTCTCCATTGACGTTGAAGCACATTCTTCCAGCTTAGTCCAAGGCTTGTGCCTTTGCTTTATTTCTCCCTGCAACTCCTCCCCTCCCAGAATAAATGATGGCCGTGCTAAGGAGAGGAGACTTCAGTTTTTCCTAGGTTTCTCGTAGCTGCTCATCTCCTCCTTTCTGTCCCAGGGCCCGGAGCTGCGGTGTGGCCGGTGGCCGCTGAGCGGCAGCGCTGCCCGGGGAACAGCCTTGCTCGGGGACCCGGCACAGCTCCCGGGGCGGGAGCAGCAAACCCACCCACCACCGATGTCCTCCCAGCCCCTTGCTCCTTGCCCCCTCGCCCATCCGAGGCACGGCGTTCGTTTCTCCACGCTGCGGGGATTTAGTGTTTGGGGTTGGTACCTGCTGCCCATCTTGCCCGTTGCATGCAGCAATGCCGGTGGCTCCGGAACCGGAGAGCTGCTGCAGCAGTTTGTGCTGGAAGGAGCGCTCTCTGTACTGGGCGGTCGGGTACCTGCGGAGCTGGGATCCCACATCCCTGCACTGGGTGTTTGTACATCTCTGAAGAGGGGTCTCTCACCAAAATGGATTGTCTTGAGCTGGATTATAGCCTCTTTATCCCAGCTTAATGTATAGGAAATCCCAGAAACAGCCCTGAAGGAGTTTGCTCATGAGAGCTTATCCATGCTTAAAGGTTGCTTTCATTTAGCTACTTCTGCATCCATTTTTAGTTAAGGTCAGTGCAGCTTTATGGACAGTGGAGACTTTGTGGGGAAGAAGACTGTGTGGTTCTTTGTTTTCCCATTAACTCGTCTGGTTGGGAATTGCAGCCCTTTAATTAAACCAGCGCAGTATGGACTGGCCCTGAGGTGCTATTCTAAGACTATTGCATTCACATCTGCTTTTGGGTAAAACTTGGCCTGTTTGAGGTTAGCCTGCGCTATTGTGTGTCTAAAAGCAGGAAGAAGCAGCGAATCAATCACTGGGGCTCTGTCCCAGCGTGCATCGAAGCGATACACAGTATGTTTTACCTCCCTCGCACTCCTAGCAGGGAGCGCAGCAGCACGTGTCCCCGTGTGTGCAATCGGCAGAGACCGCTGGAGTGTGCAACTCGCCCTTCCTGGGGGACGCGGGGAGTCGCACGGCGCAGCGGCAAAAGGATTTAATTAACCAGCATATGGAGAGCTAAGGCAAGTGCTGGACTCCGCTCAGAGCCACCACTGAGAGCTGGAGGGCGGTGATGACAGCCTAGTCCATCGCCTGCTGTTGTTTAAGTTGAGCTTCCCCTCCTCCCTTTGCATTTTGCTCAATCAGTAAATGGCTTCGTGTAAACTCCTACGGAAGAAGCGGGCA
>NW_009230355.1:63157-68146 GCF_000690835.1 Fulmarus glacialis
GGTCAGTGATCTATGTGTATCATCTGATGTTTTTGTCCATGTGGCATTTGTTTGGGTTGAAACCAGGAAAGCTGGTGCATCTACATTGCCAGCAGTGCGTACAACAGCCTGACTGTAGCCAAAAGGACATGGAGACTGGCAGGGAGAAGTTGATTATTTGGGTTTTGCCCCCTACTGATATGTGGGCTGGACCTTGGAGAGTTATTTTTAGCAGATGGCAGTGGGGAAAAAAAAAGTTTAGGCTGTGTTTTAGAACTGTAGCATCCATTGCAAGTACCAGTAGAAGTGCTGAGGGAGGTGGTAGGTTCCCACGAAACACTCCCTTCTACCTTCATTAGGTGCTGGACGTTTAAGGATTGCAGTGCCCGTGCTAAAAGCCAACGGGCCGCCCTTAGCCAGGCTGGCCCTGAGCACAGAAAGCTGCGTATCCGCACCGCTGACCCTGGGAACAAAGGATCGTCCTGAACCCAAACATGTTTGTGTTAATCCCGGCTGCTTCCTGGCGGCCAGCGAGAGGAAACGGAGCCACTACCTCGAACAGATGTACAGTGAGGAGATTACAGTGTGCGATTAAACACCCTCTCCATCACATCCTCCTCTCCGCCGTCCCAACCCGGCGCATTTAATGGACTGTCCCAGGCTGCCTGCCAAGCTCGGGCAGATGTAACAGGCAGCAGATACTTAATCTCCTGCATCCGTGCCTGGTTTGGAGCCGTTCGCTGATGCCAAGGCTTCTGCAAACACGCCGCCCCTCGCACCGAAAGCGTGAGCTGTGTTAGCTGTACCTGTGAGGAGGAGTGGGGTGGGGAAAGGCAGGACAAACACATGGAGTTCACACCATCCAGAAACAATGAATTTAACTGAAAAGCTGTTAAAATGAAAACAAAACGTGCTTTCCCACATCAGGTACCCCTACGCTGGTAGTAGGCCAGGGCTTGCTAGTGGACAAGGCGCTGGAGGAAGAGTTGGGCAGGGTCTTGGTTTTGGTGGACTGACTTGCTTCTCGGCTGTTAGGTTTGGAGTAGAAGATTTCAGGGCTGGGAAGGACTCACTCCCGCTCTGTGTGGGTTTAGGCGCTGTCTTATATTGCGGTAGCCAGTCTTGGTGCCAAGTGCTGCTCTTACAATAGAAATAGTCTAGGCTGGTTGCAAAAAATATCAGCCATCCTACTGTCTGTTTAGGTTAATTAATATGGTAATGGCAGAGTATGTTTCTTTATCAAACAAAAAGCTGTTTCTAAAATAAAAGAACCCCCTGTGGAAATTGTAGAGATCAGAATTGTCATCACGTGAGATGTGCAAAACCCTCAGCGGCCAAGCAAGTTGGATTCGAATAAGAGTAAAAATTTTCAAAAGTCACATCTCTTGTCTCAGGCGAGAGCTGTGACCTCAGTTATGGCGCTGGAGCAGTTGCCTTTATCTGAACCGTGGGCTTTCTCCCTGCTTTTGTGCAAAGGGGTCCAACACAGGTTCCTGTAACTACCAACAATGTGCCATTGTCTTGGGTAGAACAAGGGGAGAAGTCGCATCGAGTTCTGCTGACGGTACCCGTATTGTCCATTTTTCCCCTGCCTCTGTTTTGGAGTGGATGTGGCTTGGTCAGAAGCAGCACCAGGTGACACTCGGAGTTAGGAAGCCATGGGGACGTCTCCTTCATGGGGTGCCTTGGAACAGGCAGGCAGAGCTGCCCATGGGTTTGCAGCTCCCCATGGCCAACACGTCTTGGGAGGGATCCCAGAAATGTGCACAGCTGCGATGACACTCGCTGTACAGCGGTCACAGTAACGGGGAGAACTGGATACCTCCTATCTCATGCCATCCCAGTGCGTTTGGGAATCTGCATTGCCGCGCCTCTTGCCTTTCTCCTCGCCTGCAGAGGAATCCCTTTTCCTGGGTGTAGGAGACAACTGTTTGGCAAATATCAGCAGCCTCAGCTCAAGGGAGAGCATTGTTTTTAAATAGTTGCAGCGTGCAAAGCAAGGCTGGTGGTAGTAACAAAAGGCAAAGGGAATGACTTGGTACAAAAGTGTAAGTGGCACCATCTGCTTCAGAAGGGCATCGTTTCTAATTCGGCAGCGAAGGAGGCTCCTGGAGTTAAGTAATTGGGAATAGTAGGCTCCTGGCTGGAAAATGTGCCAACCCTTCTGGCAAAAAGCTGTTAAATCTTTGTTGCTGGCGTGTGAAAGTGGTTCTGTGTGGCAGGGCTCCAAAGAGTGTTTTTAACCCTTGATGTATGTAAAAAAACCCTACAGCACTTTTGATCTTGGAATGGCATGTGGCCGGGTGTTGAGAATAAAAGGTGGGTCCTCATCGAGGTACGTGAACGGCTCCAAGTCTGATCCTCCTGTGCTGATAACGGCCAGACCTGGCCTGCCAACAAATGCACACAAAATGGTGCCTCTTTTAACAGCTTTAGCAGGAAAACGCAGTATGATGAATGATTCATGAGGATCAATAGACCCAAGGCATTTACTGCCCCTTAAAACTAGTGCCTGCTTGCCAAAGGGTGCATTTGCAAGGTGAGTGATCACAAAATCCTCTGCTGAGCTTTTGGGACACAGTCACACGCTTGGCTCTCCTCTTACTACAGCCCTTACTCTGCAGTCTGCAAACATGTCCGGCTTACCAGCCAGGACGAGGAGCCTTTAATTCTCCAGATGAAAGCACAAGCTGTTACGCATCTCCCAGCAAGCACAAATACAAACAAGTCAACATTTTGCACCCTCTCCTAGGGGTGGCTTCCTTGGAAGCTTTGGTCTTCATCCTGTTTGTCTGATTTGCGATCAAAAGAGTGTTGCTGCCTACGTGTGTCTTTAAGCAGTTACTTCTATCGTATCTCATATAAACGTCCAATTTCTTCATTAGAATAAAATGAAGGTAATGCAATCAAAAAAGATCTGTCTCTGCAGTCATCATCTTTCACTAGTAATACGACCAGAGCTGGGCAAAACTTTTTTGGGACCTTCTTTGGTGTGGAGGGGAAGAGGATGCTTCACAGCCGTATGGGTTTTCCTGCCAGGGGGAGAAAGTTGGATTTAAAAGCCTGAGCCCCAGCCATCCTGAAGATGAAACAGTTGGATTGAAAAACGTGTACTTTTTCCAAGTTTGATTTGGATGTTTTTTAATCTTCCTCAAATTAAAGGAAAATCTCTTGTTTGACCCAAAACAAAATTATGTTTTCTTTGGCCAGCCAACCGAAAACATCAACTCTATCCCCAGTATTAGTCCAAGTTCCCTTGCCAATAGTGCCTCCCCAGCTCTCCTGCTCCACGCAGCTTTACCAGTCCCGGATTAGAGCCTCCTTCCTAAAGAGTTTACAAGAACAGGAGAGTTCAGTCACTTGCTCTAAGTTTAGTTCAGCTGTTCTGGTTAAATTCATAAATATTTGTTCATATTCCATCTCTGTTTTATGGACATTTGTCCACATCCTGCCTTTTTAATCTGTTTACTCACATAAACTGCTTTAACTTCATTTTGTGAGGTTTTACAAAGCATAATACGGGTTTGCTTGTGTGCACGGTGAAGCAAGAGTTTTTGATGCAGCTGCAAGGTTTCCATTTGAAGGACTTTGGTCAGGAAACAGATGAACTTGATGTCCTTTAGCACCAAGTTTTTCTCTCTGTAGTCTCCTTGGGGAAGTAACCAGTGAACCTCGTAGGTGTTCCATGAGTTTTAGGTGAACTAGGATTTACGGAGTCATTTCGTACCTGGGTTCTTGTACCTTGGAAACCCCTTGGCTCCTGTTATTGACAGACTCATTCTCGGTGGAGGACAGACCTGCAGACCTCTACACCATACTGCCAACCCCATCTTCAGCTGAGAACCTGCAGCGTGGTAGGGTGGTAGGGGAAGAGATGGGAGTTTTTCCAATTCCTAATGCTGTTAGTGGTGTGCTGGGTCTTCTCTTTAATACTTGTTATCCTCCTCAGGAAACATGTCGGAAGTGCCAGGGGCTGTGGAAGGAGCACATGAACCTCACCTGCGAGCAGCTGGCTGAGAAGGATGACATCAAGTACAGGACGTCCATGTAAGTAAACTCCACCACCAGGCAAAACTGGGGGGGTGGATGAACTTGTAATCGCAGTACACTAGGCAATACTCTCTGGTGTGGAAGGAGTGAGAAACCCCTCTGTTCTTGTGACTAGTAGAGGCCCTCAAGTTCTGCTGGGTGTCACTACCTTGCATCAAAGGAGGTCCTAGGGATGTCAAAGCCGAGGGGTCAGAAGGCACCATCTTTCTGTGAAAGATACTTGGCAGCGGATCCAGCTGGTAATTTGAGAATGTGGGAGAGTTGTCACCAGACCAGCCTGTTCCTCTGGCTAGCCCGGTGTCTGCAGGCTGGCACCTGGTCCTTCTCGGAGGTGAGAAACCCCCATTAGTCTTGCTTCCTGGGGGGAGAAGGGAGGTGTTGCACAGAGGCAAAGAAGTGTATTGAGTCACAGTAAGGCGTTATTACCCTTTGAAAATCTAGAGTGGAGACAACGCGTGGTTTGCTCAGCTACTACTTTCTGGCTTCGTGGGAGGGGATGTGTTTTTTTACAGAAGCTTGTCTCTGTTTCTAACTGGTTTGTAGGAATTGTTACCGAATGGAGTCATATTTTGAAATACACAGGTAAATCCTGAGTGTTTCCCTAAAATCTTTTGACGTTTGATCTCTCTCGTTGCTACAGTAAATGACAAAATCCTCTGCCTTTAGGAAATAAGGGAAGGTTCATCCATGGAGCTGCATGTCTGGTGCAGTCAAATGGGACTTGCCCACGTTGCCCAATCCTTTCCCCTCTGATTTGGAATGTCTGGCATGAGTAGAGGCTGGAAAGCTCCACCACTGAATGACTGTTGCTTGCTCATCCTACAATCCCTAATTCAGAACAAAATCTTTACAGATTTGATAAGATTTTTTTCTCTGCCACTCCTTTCCCTGGAGGAAAGAGGGGTGAGAGGGAGGAGGAATGAGTTGTCATGTCCCTAATAAGGAAAAAAATCAGTTTGA
>NW_009230355.1:68165-74659 GCF_000690835.1 Fulmarus glacialis
TTCTGTGGATAGATGAGTCTTACTGCCTGATACAATAAAAGCTTCCTTTTGAAGCCCTGCGTAAGGAAAGGGAAGCACAGCTGGAGTTCAGGCCAAACTTCCTGCCTCGCTCAAAGTTTCCAAAAAAAAAATCTGCATCAGCAGCATCCTGTTGAGCAGCGGAGGGAAGAGCAGCTGCAGCTCACAGGAAAGTCAGCCTCAAGTTGGTTTTTTGTCGTCTCTATTCTTAGCGTATCTCCAAATGCTTGCGTGCAGGTCATGCCAGGTATAACTGCGTGGGAGCTTTGTGTGGCTGCAAGGCAGCCGAAGTTCCATTCCCTGCTCCTCCGGTTGTGCTGACGGAGCTGTTTGTGGGGCTGTGCTGTAGCCTGGTTTGCTGCTGTGATCCTCCTCCCTGTCATCTCCCAAACATATGTTGACTTTGCAGGTCCACTAAAGCAGTTGGGTGGAGGTGCCTGGCTAAGGAAGATCGTTCCCCACTGTCAGGTCAGCACAGCCAGAGAACTGTGCTTCCCTCAATGAAAACACAGTCTCTTTACTCTTCTGTCATCAGATTTCACTTCTAGGTTGTGAATTAAATTGTAACATGATCTCCAGCGGTCAGAAAATTGGCCCTTAGGATGATAACTTATATTCTTAAGTCTTTTAATTAAATGACCGAGGCTTTCCTCCATTTCTGTGCCAAAATAGCATTGCCATGGGCTGAGCTTTTGCGCAGGGGCTGCCAGAATGTCTCTTGGGGACAGGGACTGTGCTTTGTCCTGGATTCCCATTTGTGCTCCATTAGAGTAAAACCCGTCTCTTGAACCTAAAGCAATAACTTCTGGAAAAATGTATGTAGGGAATCTTAAGAGAAGGGGGAAAGCCCAGTCTCTGTGGGGAAAGATGTGATTATTTTTCAGTTACTGATTTAAATTTAACAAAAACCAAATAGATCTGGAGCGTAGCAGCCAGGGTTGGGGGCGGGGGGGGAGGGAAATGGTTGTAGCAACTTTGTAGCCGGAGCAACAGGCAAACATAAAACTAGCTCGCCGATGACAGCCAAGGGTTTGCTTTTCCTGAACTTTATCTCCCAGGCTGTATTTCTCCGCAGCCAAGTCAAGCATCCACGTGCCCTTTGGCCCTTCGACTTACGGCTTAAATTCCTCCCAAGCCAGAGCCTGGCGCTGCGGCGTTTTGGCTCGCATGGAAACCCGGATCGGGTCTGCAGAATGCAGCCAGTGATTGACTTTCTTTCACTTAATTTGTTCTTGAGTTGTCATGGGTTGGCTCCAAGTGGAGCTGAGCCCAGACCTCCTTGGAACAGCGGTGGACCATGGGGATGGCGTAGGAGGAAAGAGGAGGGGGAGAGGTGCGCTGGGGAAAGGGGGGTTAAAGCATTGCTGGGATAGCGTAACAGTAATTTTACCGCAGGCTGGTGGCTGCAAACACCCCTTCTCTAATTCTTCTCCCTCCTCTTGCGTTGCAGAGAAGAGAAAATGACAGCTGCCCGAATTAGAAAATGCCACAAGTGTGGGGCTGGTCTAATTAAATCGGAGGGTTGCAACCGCATGTCCTGCCGTTGCGGTGCTCAGATGTGCTACCTCTGCCGGGTTGCCATTAACGGGTACGACCACTTCTGCCAACACCCCCGGTCGCCCGGGGCTCCCTGCCAGGACTGTGCAAAGTGCTCTCTCTGGACAGATCCCACAGTAAGTAACGAAGGACTTTTGTGAATGATTCGCACCCTGATTTCAATTACCGTTCCATGCCAGCGCGTTGAAATACATGCCTTCCACCAGAGGAAAATGTCTGTTTTTAGACAGCACAACTTTTTTCCTTTCCCAAGGCAGCTAAAAAACACACTGGAAGCCAACATCAGCACAGAGTCACATCTGACCGCAACTTGGAAGGAACTGGTGTTGCTTTAGGGAAAAACAGCTCCTGTTAGACGAGGGCTTTGGTTGGAAGTGCTCTGAATGTTGTTCTGGGGAGTGGGCCTTGTGGAAGGAGCTGGTGGGGAGCGTGTGCTGGCACCAGGCACGGTAGCCAGCACTGGGATGACTGGAACTCGTTCCTAGTTTTGCAGCTGAGTTGCAGTTTGGTACGGCTTTGTGTCTGGAGGTGAGGGGAGTCACGTCTTTTTGGTGCCCAGATCATCTGCTCGCTCTGCGAGTCCCTTCGCAGGGATAGAGAAAACTGCCTGCAAGCCAACGGTCTGAAGTTACAGTTGGGTCCGTTCTCATGGCTGTTATCAACAGCTGCAAAGGGAGAACTGAAGCTTGGACTGAGCTGTAGGGAAGCTGTAGTAACTTAATATGCCTTGTAGCTGTGACATGGTGTATTCCAAGCATGGGAAAACGTAGTGCAGCATCTCTGTAAATCGAGGTCTTCAATACCAGAAATGCGGAAGGGGTGTAGGAAGGAGCAGGAGTTGCATTCCCTGATTTCAGCAAAGCAGTAGAGCAATGTGAATGTGGATCTGCCCTCCCAGGGCTTATCTGAGCTTTGTTTGTCCCAACGCTTCTTTGTCTCGGGCTGCTGCAGCTTGCCAAAGACTGCTACCAGCCCCTCTTTCTGCAGGGGATGTGCGCAATCCTGCGCCTGCACGGAGCGAAGGAAAAGCCACTCTAAATCTCTCCGTTCTACCTGCAGGCTCTTGGGGTCTCCCAGCGGGGTCCCAACGGGTGTAAACTTCCTAGTCCTCTGCTTGCCTGCCTTTATTCCCTGCATTATCCTATCAATGCGAGGTGTTAAACTGAACAGACACCTCCTCCTAGGCACCCCTATAGCATTTCCGACACCTGGTTATGCGCTCCCTGGATTCCTGTCCCGCTCCTCCCCGGTTTCCACCAGGATGCGATGCAGGGTTCGGCAGCGCTAGTGTCCTTTGTTCCCATCGGGCTGCTGATTGTGCTGGGTGATGGCATTTGTTCAGAGCCAGAGAAAACATGAGGCCTCTCAAAAAGCTCGTACTGTACTTTAAAATAAATAAATAAATAAGCAGCACAAAGAGGGCACTGTCACCAGGCACTTTCCAGCTCTTTAATTAACCAATGTTATGGCAAAGAAAAATTTCCCACCGTCAGCAAAGAGCTGGCACTGCCTGCTCTTTTTTTTTTTTTTTTTTCCTTTTTGGATGACGGAGCACTGGTGGGCTGGGGAGGTGAAGTTGGGTGATTGTCCTCGCTGCTGTGCAAAGAATAACGTGAAACTCAACTGTTGGCTTCTAAGACTGAAATGACGGTGTGCATTGTCCCCCTTCGTAAGGGGCTTACCCAGCGTAAGACGCTAACCCAGTCCCACCTGGGTGATCTGCCCTCTTGTATGGGACGTAAACAGGAGTTAATGTGGTAGGTATGAAGAGGGGGAGCGAATTTGAATCTTGATATGGGGATACGAAAGAGCAAAAGGCCATTGTATTGGTAGTGTCTTGTTCTTTGTCAGGGACGATGTCCATCCAAGGGATTACCCCATCCCAGCTCTGCCAGTTGCTGCATTGGCATCTTCTTGTGCCTTTCTCAACTCCTCCGTTTCCTCTTTTGGCTCAATTTCTTTTATTCTGTTGAAGTCAGTAGACGGCTGGTGCTGCGCGTACGGGAAGAGAATATCTGTTATGGGCTTGTGCGTGTTTGCAGCCATGTTCTGCGTGTGTGCCAGCACCGAGAAGACAAGACCAGGTCATCTTGTCACCTGTGGAATTAGGAGCCTGTCGCTTAGGAGCTGGCACTCCTCTCCCTGGATTAGGCACACGTGTGGCACCAAAGCTTGGCTTATAAAGGGTGACAGGGTGTTTTTGTTCTGATTTCTGATGCATTCATGTACAGCCTCAACTAGAACAATCTTCACAGCAGACCAGTGGTACGGTCATAGTACTATGGTCTTGTCCATTTGCGTTTCACGGTTGTAGACTCCAGCTTTCTGTCAGACCTGGATGATTTAATACCTTTGTGAAGGATCTGTTTCGGGTCTCACTCCTCATTATTTACAGCAAAATTCAGGTTTCTTTAAAATAGGGAACCTTTGTTCTTTTCCAAATGTTTAACGTTTTCCGAGTCTGAAATGATTCTTGTGAAAGTGTAAGTAAACCTATTCATTAGCTTGGGTTAAAAACAAATTAAAGACAGTCCTATAGGAACTGCAGCATCTGTTAGTCTTTGTCTCAAATGATCTTGAGAGAGTAAAGCAGACGCTTCAAAATTCCCCATAATAAAAGGTTAGTTAAAATCTTGTCCCTATGCTGTAATCAGACTTGAGTCTAATTTAAAAGTCTTGGTGCAATATTTGCTGGCTCAGAGACAAGCTGCAATCGGGCTGTGGTCAGCAGCTTCCAGGGTAGCAGGCAGTAATCGCTAAATCACTGCATTTCTTCTCGAGCTAATTGGTGCCCTGCACCCCCGTAGGATAGGAACACGGGCCAGGAGCTCTTGTCAGTAAGCTGCTTGGCCAAAAGTCCTGGCGTGCCTATTCTGCAGCCCGTGCTAGCTTTGGCTCGGCTCGCTGAGACGTTGCTGGCTGCAGGAGGGGCTGATGCAATACTGCCAGAGACAAAGCTCGGGACGGAGCAGTGAGAATTGGCTCTGCAAACAGCAGGCTCTGGGACTCGGAGGCTGTGTTTTCCCCGATTTCTAAATATCTGTAGCAAACCTGAGGCTGATGTGTGCATTTTAGCTGGTTTGTACAAATTCCGTGATGCAATTTGACTAATGCATTCTGACTGTTTTGGTAAACCAGGTTCTGCTCTCGTATGTACTCGTCTTTGGACTATCAATAATATTGCATAGCAGCTTTTTTGGCTTTAAAGTTTAAGATGTTTTCAGTAAACTCTTAAAACACTCCCAAAGGCCTATCATTAAAGTTCAAAGCAGAAGACTAATCATTATAAGGTGTTTGCAATTATCCCTCCTTCTAGCGTTATAAAAAGAAGATGTTGAACGAAGACTGTGTAAAACTTCAAATGCGTTAAGGAAATGCATGAAGTACACAGCACTGCCTGTAGGATTCGGAGGGAGGGAAGCACCCCTAAATTCAGGGTGGTGGTGTTTTTTTTTAACGTGCTATAAAACGCCTTAATCATAAGCAGACGGTTAATCCGCGGTCTTCATAGAAAGCCGTCAATATGGAATGCCTCTTGCTAAAATAACTCTGCATTTCTGAAACGCCAGCGTGTGCTTCGTCCCCGTCCTGGCCCCCCTTTTCCTGCAGCACTGCGGATGCCCTGTTCCAGTTACAACACAGCCTGCTTTTATCCCCTGCTTCCTGCTGCATGGAGGAACACGCCGGGGACAGCCGATGCCTGTTCTTGCTCAGGCTCTCCGCAGCTGATCTGGGAATGATTTGAAACAAAACCCCTTAGTCCTTTGGAAGCCTCCGTCGTGAAAAATCATTTCAAGTTTATTAGTAACGGCTGCGGCCACACGTACGTGGAAAAAGAAAGCAGTAAAAAGCCAGAAGAGGGGAGGCAGTGGTGGCGAAGGAACTTTCTAAAGACAGGGGAGGGGTTGTGCAGCCCAGAAATAGTTACCAGGTCTCTTGTTTTCCCTCTTTCAGGAGGCGGGCAGCCGCTTTCCTGTGACATTTAATAATTAAAGATAACGAGAAGAGCAATAGATAAAAGCAGAGCTTTCAAAAGCTTCATCGGTGGCACTGTTGTTCTGGGAAGAGGAGGTTTTATTTGGGGGGAGGTTGTCTCTGTGTGTGACTTGCGGAGCTTTTCTCTCCTTTGCTGCTGTATTTTCTTGTTCCCGCTGGACCGTTTGTTTCTCCGGCGGCTCTTTCTGCGTGCGTGCAGGGTCCTGCACGGATGCTGGACGCGGCTTCTGTGTACCAGCATTGTTGAAACGGGCCTCCCTGCCATGAGAAGGTGCCTCGCTTAGCAACCCAGCCCAGCTCCTGAGCTAATCCATCCACAGACCCCAGCCATCCTTTCTGCTGTGATTGCCAGGTCCCTCGTTTAGCAACCCAGCCCCTGAGCTAATCCATCCACAGACCCCAGCCATCCTTTCTGCTGTGATTGCCGTGCTCGCCGCATTCCCTGGATTCAATGGGAGAGGGCTGAAAGGAGAAGCCTCCTCCGGGCTTGAGATCCTCTTGCAGGTGGGGAAGGCAAGGGCAGGCTCTCAGACTGGCCAGGGACAAACGCTTTTTTTGGCTACGGGACTGGGACTGGTTCCTGCAAAGAGCATCCTGCTGTCGGGTTTGAGGCAAAGCTCGGCCCTGTTTTGCCGCTTAAAATGCAGCTGCTATTCGTAACCGCGTTTGGTTTCTGCAGTGTTTGCAGATAAGAAGGGTGAATACATCTCATAGATCCTTTGCATTTTTCTCTTGGCCACCTCCCTTCTCCCGTGATGCAACAGAGCATGGGGAAGGGCCACACTATAGCATTGCCCTGCATTTTCTCTCTCAGGAGGAGAGCCAAGTTACATCCTTGCTCAAAAGACATGTGGGCTGGCCAGTGCTGAGACCCCCCAGGGTCTGGGGGGGTTGCTTTTTTCTTTTTTTTTTCCTTTTTTTTC